>NC_089748.1:78669149-78691649 GCF_040412425.1 Macrobrachium rosenbergii
CCTCGATAGGCTCAGTCGGTACAGCAGCAGCTTCGGACTTCGTAGAGGTCTGTGGCGCGAGTTGAAACCCGCAGCCGACTGATCAGAGAGGCAGACACTTTGCTATCCGTGTAGACATCCCGGGATTATATATGTAATCAACGGATAGGTTTGTTAAAAAGCAAATGGATGTTACAGACTAAATACACACACAACACAAAAGCCACTACAACACCTTCTAAAAAACATAACAAAACATCTCACACGTCTCGAACTCTTGCCATACCCGCGCAATAACTTCTCGCTGCTGGGAAGAAAGGGCGTTGGGTCGGGTATGATACATGAAACATACGTACCGGGGTCCAAGCGATGTCAGGCAGGGCAGCCGATCGAGACCACAGGTCTACCTAAAGCCAAATCAAAAGTCCTTCAAAGAAGGCATCGTGCTTACCCATACAAAAATGGGAATAAAAGCACGTTAAAAGAAAGAAGAAGAAGAAGAAGATATATATATATATATATATATATATATATATATATATATATATATATATATATATATATATATACATATTTATATATATATGTGTGTGTGTTTTTATTTATTTATTTAGTTTTTGCTATCAACCGTTATCAATCTTAAGTCACTCTCACTCATGCAATTCATGTTCACAGTCTAAACCTCTTTTCATTCTTTCACATTCAGCGTACATCCTTTATTTATATATGACAGTGCTGCCTCAACAGTCCATACATAAAAACTGCGCCAAGCTAGGCACAGCTCTTCTCTTCTTATCCTTTTGGATAGACCAGGCTACCTTCCTTGTTTTACCTTTTTTGTGACTCACCTTGTCTCCTACCTCACTGCCATTTTTTACCATTTACTCTTAATTACTTGAACAATTCATCCACTTCCAACCTT
The DNA here is from genome assembly GCF_040412425.1 of Macrobrachium rosenbergii. NCBI lineage: Eukaryota > Metazoa > Arthropoda > Malacostraca > Decapoda > Palaemonidae > Macrobrachium > Macrobrachium rosenbergii. The sequence continues at coordinate 78,670,051 of NC_089748.1, forward strand.
CTCCAATCCATATTAACACTTATTGTTCCATGTTTGTGGTTTCTATTTAAAAATTACATTTCGCCTTTCTCCTCTTACACTTTCACAAGTCTCTGTATCTTCTTTAAACTACAACCATTAAATGCTCCATCTTCTATTCTCATTCTCTTTACCTTTCCACAAACTTGCATCTAAACCTCTTGCGTTTAATCCTGGGGTTTCTCATCACTCTTAAGACCAAAATAGTGACGAGATTTAGGAACAACTCACCTTCCTGTGGAAATTTCCTTTCGTCATAAAATTTTATTCATTCTCAACAACACTCCCTACTCCATGCATCCTCTTCATCCCTGACACTGCCTATTTTTTAAGTAGACCATGCCATAAGCTTTTTGTAGGTGCATTTGTGCAACACACAGCTTCTTCAGTTTAGAAACGTTTTACACAAGTATTCCAAATCCTACTCTTGATCGGTACAACCTGTTTCGTTTGCAGTACTACGCTGCTCTTTCCTTTTATTAACTTTTCTTACCGTCAAAATAATTCGATACATCTACCGTGGTATTTCAAACACTTTTTTATGATTAGTATAGTCACCTCTATCACCTTTAACTTATGCAAAGGAACCAACTGCTGGCACCTTTCCATTTTCATTATTCTAATTAATTACCCTCCTTACATATTCAGGTACTCTTCCACTCGTGCCTTATCCAGACGTGCCTCTCTTCTAGCCTCTGCAGTCAAGATATTCAAATCTCTTGCTTCATGTGTAGAGAAAATATGTCTTCATTAGAGACACTAGCTTTTATTCCGTAATCCAAATATTCATTTTCGTCACTACCTTTACTTCTCTTCAATACAACTCCCTTTTCTTCATAAAGGATAAACTCAGTTTTCCTGCTAAATTTTCGCACATCGTACTCCCCCCCCCCGCACCCCCCGCCTTTTAGTTTTCTGTAAAAGAAAACTATTGAGATGGCTTTGTCTGTCCGTCCACATTTTTTCTGTCTACCCTCAGATCTTAAAAACTACTGAGGCTAGAGGACTGCAAAGTAATATGTTGATCACCCGCCCTCCAATCATCAAGCATAGCAAATTGCAGCCCTCTAGCCTCAGTAGTTTTTATTTTATTTAAGATTAAGGTTAGCCATGCATCGTGCGTCTGGCACCGCCAGAGTTGCCAGCCGCCGCCAGAGTTGCCAGCCGCCGATGCATCTTCACTTGGCCGCATCTGGGGAGCAACTGAGCACTGCCCGGTCGTGGTTGAGAGTTTCATACAGCATTATACGCTGTACAGAAAACTCGATTGCGCAGAAGAAACTTCGGCGCATTTTCGCATTTTTTACTTTTTTCTTACTTGCTAACTTAGGCATCCTTTGTTATTAGTCTAAACAATCTTCTCTTGCATATTGCACCTGTACTTGAAACAGTCTACTTTTTCCACTTCATTTACATTCCGACCATATTATACTACTGAACTTTCATATATATATATATATATATATATATATATATATATATATATATATATATGTATGTATTAATTAAGCTACAAATGTGGCTTAATATCCAATTCACGCTACATCGGGAATATCTCCGATGGGAAATTATCACCGAAGGTGAATTTTTAAAGTGATAAATGGATCGGAACTGCCGGGTCTCGATCCCTCGACCCGGTAAATTCCAGCGACTCCATTCGACGGTCAAACCATTGAGCCACCAAGAGAGGTATAAGTTAATGCCGAATCTGCCGTACTTATTTACCCGTATATAAATCACGGTGTGATAAAAATGTCATAAGAAGAGCTGCGTGTTTCAAACTACCAATGAGTTATCATGGTGGAGGTGGGTTAATGCAGAAGCCAAGTATGATTTCCCAGCTCTCGACGGGTAAATAAGTAGCTTACGGCAGATTCGGCATTAATTTGTACCTCTCTTGGTGGCTCAATGGTTTGACCGTCGAATAGTGTCGCTGGAGATTACGTAGACCCGGCGGTTCCGATCCATTTATCACTAAAAATTCCCCTTCGGAGATAATTCCCCATCAGGGATGTTCTCGAAGTTGCGTGAATTGGATATTACGCCACATTTGTAGCTTCATGAATGTATATAAATCACGGTGAGATAAAATTTCATATATATATATATATATATATATATATATATATATATATATATATATATATATATATATATATATATATATATATATATATGTGTGTGTGTGTGTGTGTGTGTGTGTGTGTATTGTGTCTGTTTACTAATATTTGTTCACCTTGGGTAGTCCCGAAATAGACAGTTGACTGTCTTGAAACTGTTTTGTTGACATATTATGTCCTTGATTTTAAATCTTAAATGAACGGTTAAGCCCACAAAATATCCATATAAAAGTGCCCTATACACCACCTAAATTTGTTAACCATTATGCATTCAGAACTGTTTACAATCATAAAACAACAGTACTGAAAATAGCTAAGATGTAACATAAGACCTAACTGCGTTATTATGCATATATGAAAATGATATGTAAATTATTAAATGATAAAATTATTTCGTGCTTCATGAAAAGGTAATGAATGTTGTGAATCTCTGTCCATTTTCTGTCTCACCGTTTTTCCTACTCGTAATAGCATCTGTTCATTGATTTTTATTTTAATTCCGTACATGTTACCCTTAGTATTACTGTTCTTTTAGCTGTGATTACTGTTAGTTATATATTAAGCCGTCGTAGAACATATAACGTCTTTTTGACGAAAATGTAGTTAACCTTTTTCATGCTGCGGAATGCTTTTAAAGATATGTTTATTTCATATTTTTTAACATTACTTTATTTTTACACGTACGAACGCACAAATTTATGTAGAATTTATGAATGCGGAAGTGAGTATTGTCCTTTCTTTTCATGATTAAAATCCTTTTTAGGAAAAAGGAAAACTATCCAGCGTCTCCCCTATTTCCTGGACTACATTACACATTGCCATTCTACCTCTAAGTGGACTTATGATATTTCTTGGCACGTTTTGCAACTTTTGTCTCGTTTTCTCCAATGATTTTCAATACACAGACAAGATGTCTAGAGACACTACTATTATAAGATGTAACAATGTTATCTCTAGAATCCTCTCAGAATACATATTAATAAACTCACCATATGGAACTATTATATATCGCTTCACGTCCAGGTTTATATATTTTGGACTCCAATCTGCACAAAAAGAAATTTATAAAAGAACTAAAGATTATCAGTAATGCTTGTTTTGCTCCTGTTTAATCTATATCTTTATTTGAATACCAACCTTAAACATAATAACCCTCTGTATACATAAAATAGTTTTATACCTCTTTAATCCTAGATGTTATTTGATGAAACCGAGTCATTTCTGTAATGCTCTTCTGTTATTAACTTGAGAATGCCTTAAAAGTACAGTTGAAAACTCTTACGCTCCCTTTAATAACTTCTTCGTTACCACAATATATATATATATATATATATATATATATATATATATATATATATATATATATATATATATATATATATATATATATATAATCTTTTAATATTTGTAACAAAATTACATGCTGAAAATGCAGTTATTTTTAATTTTTGTTCCGTACAAGATTGAAAGTAGGCATCTCTTCTCACCTTTGGATGCATAATCCTTCGATCTCTGTTTTTTTTGCCCCGAGACTTGGATTTGTATCTCAGGCTATCGTCACTTCTAGTGCAGGAGTGTTTTAGCAGTACGGAATCATTATAATTTACTAATTTGTTTTATGCGAATTTCATTGATCTCAGGAGAAAGAGGTTCATCAACCATCTGGAGGGTGGGAATGGGGTCATTTCACTCTTCCAAGAGGACCACAACTCTCCACTTCGGCCCGGATAGAATGCCGAGAGTCCTATTCCTAGAACCAGACCCCCTGGAATCCGTGGTCTAGCCCTAAAGAATAGTTCTGCCTTTGAGCTATCAATCTGATAACTCTCAGGTCTGAACATTATTGGGCAGTTGATGCCCTGTTTTGGGATTTTGTGAGTTCTTGTTTTAACACATTGGTAATTGTTAGTGCAGCAGTGTAGCACAGTACGCTAATACTGCAGTAGCATTTAGTATTCTGAACAATTGCTGGGGTTGAGGAGAGAAGAGAGCATAGCTGAATGATTCAGGAGCGAGAGAAGTTAGTATTTATTTGAGAATGCTTGTGGAATGGTTTTGATTACTTGTTAAAGACAATTAAGAGACTCAGAAATTGAAAGGTACGACGAGTTGATGGGATGACTATGGTGAGTAAAATGTCTGGATGAGGGGAAGCCTTCAAAGTAGTGGGTGAAAGTAATGAACGTTCCTTTGTAAAAGTGTATTATAGAGGTAATCGTAAGAATTATTGGGGCATGACATTACTCCATTATACCACGTGATGTTTTGGGTATGATTTTTATTGAAAAGGTAAAGACATATGATTAACAGACTGATAGCAGTAAAGCAATGTGGGTTTAGAAAAGGAAATGTTTGGTATGAATTAGGTTTTTGAACAACTTGAGAATAAAAGGAAAAGGCGTAAATGGCATATATGGATTTACGAAACGTTTGTCGATACAGAGGCGATGCGTAGGATGATGTGGAGGGTAATGGGCCAAGTACGATTATAATATTTTTTACATGAACGTTGGCATTTTTCTTTTAATATGTTAACAACAAAGTTACCTGATTCCTGTGAAAGTGAGTTTGAGGCATGGGCATGTTAAGCCTCCTTGTCTTTTTAATATCTTTTTGGACTGAGTGGTGCAAATAGCAGTAGTTAGGTGAAGATATGCATTTGGAAAGTGATGAAATTATAAAATGAGTAGTGAATAGTGTGGCAAGGGGACCAGTGATGATTGTAGACACTGAATGAACACCTGGAAATAGTAAAAGAGTGAAAGGTTTTCCTAATGAAGGTGAGCTGGAAGTGAAAATGGAAACCAAGAAGCTCGAGAAATAAATATTAATGTAGTTGGTGGAAGAATGGAATCTTTCGATCCATATAGTTATATAGGGGTAATGTCCAGACAGTAGTCGGATTAGACAAAATCCGAGGCACAGGAACGAAGAAAAAAAAGATTTAAGAATTATTGACTGTGTAGTATATGTAGAGTAAGAAGCATAGAGATGATATGGAGTATGAGGTGAAAGGGTCAGCGTAGACCGGAGATAAATGAAGAGTGTTTTGAGGTGGTTTGTTCGTGTGGAGAGAGAGGATGGAAATATTTTGGTAAAAAGAGTGTCTCACTGCTATTGTGGAGGAAAAATGGAAGAACTAAAAGGTGCTGGACTGAAGGGTTGGAAAAAGCACCAGAACGAAGGGTCTTATTGTCCAGGAGGTAAGAGAGTGTGTGAAAAATACAGGTGAGTGGCACACTAAGCGTACTGGGATTCATTGCATTGCTGATGAGTCCAGCATGAAAGCGCATGAAGTAGCTCATGTTGAGAATGCTGTCTGCTCTTCGGAGGTCGTCTTGATCCTACATCTAAACAATAAAGGTAGCCGTGGCTTTGCCTTCTTTTATTTTTGAAGCCATCTCCTACTGGGAATTTTTTCATTAAAGCAAAGGCTATAATAAAAAATCATGAACGTTAAACAAAACGCGCGCGCACAAACTCACGCATATATATACACTATATATAACCACATATATGTATACATTATGTATATAATATATATGTATGTATGTATGTGTGTATATATGTATACATATACTGTATATATATACGTATGTGTATGTTTGTAAGTTTATGATGAGCATGCATTGTCACAATATTTAATGCTTGATACTTGATTCGGTCTTTCCTGGAAACCGTTACTTCTAAGAACCATGAACCCACAAATTTATAACGTGTGTCAAATACCTATAAGTAAAACATGCTTTCAAAACATCCCTTTTCTAATGTACTAATGTTACTTATGATTCCTGTTTCTTAAGTATTGGCTCTCCAGCTCTCTTGTGGTTAGGCAAGCATGTTACAAGCCGTCCTCTCTAAATTCACGATATCTAAAGTACGTGTAAAGGACATGTTGCTATCTTATCGTTGTCAGTTTTGTTGTTTGTGGTTCTGAGAGAGAGAGAGAGATTTTTAGCTAGTGACGGTGATTGAATTTATATTTTACATAGGAAAAGCAATTCTAAATCTAACAACAGACTTTATTGCGGTTTACAAGACGTTTATTTATTAGCTATTAGTTTTATTATTATATATCGGATATGGGAATTGCATATGTTTATTTAGCTGTGATTGATGCGAATTGAGAAGGTATTACATTTTGGCTTCATAAAACTGACTTAACGTTGTCTGTAAACATTATTGGAATATTTATCGGAATTCTCGAATAACCAGATTACCCCATTTTTCAACGGATGAGAAGTTAAAGTTTATAAATCACATGGATACAGCCATTTCCTCTCCTAAATTGAAGGTGCATTGTTGCTCGTCCTCAATCTTGGTGTCTTTCCGAGTCTTGGCAGCAATATGGTTTGGTGGGGTGGTTTCAATTTGACTTGGGTTTAGGTTCCAATATGGTTCCCCAACGTTGGGGACCATCCAGGTCTTTTGTTGTGTTTGGGTCCATTGTAATTATCGTAACAGCCTCGTCCTTTGCTATTAGCCTGCAATCAGGATTCATGGCAGGAAAACAACTTTTCATTTCACACACATACGTACGGGGAGAGAGAGAGAGAGAGAGAGAGAGAGAGAGAGAGAGAGAGAGAGAGAGAGAGAATATGAACCTGGCCACATGTTATTCCGTTAGCCTCCTTAAGGAACCATCGGCCCCTGCTTCCTGGCGTATTCAAAAAGACAAACTGTAAGTAAATAACAAGATAAGTATTGATTTCTCCAGTGGGGAATATGTTAATGACGATCCCTTTGGGTTTGCGTAATGATTAAGATGAGTCAGATTATAAATTTTTTGTCCTCTCTCCTCGACCCCCTGATCATTGTTGTGTTTTGTCGTCTTGATGTGGATATGATTGCTTTCGTAAATTAGATGTTGGGAGCCTTCATTTGCATTGAGGAACACGGGATAGGAGGGAAACGCGATCTGTTTATCATATGCTGCTCCTATTGTGACAATTGTTGTGTATCCTCGTGTTCCTTTGTCAACGGGAATAATAGAGAATCCCTTTTTTTTAACTTCACGAAAAAGAATGAAAGAAAGAGGCTATCCCTTTGACGTAACGTTGGGAGAAACGGTTTTTTATTAGCCCTCTTAAGCTATACTTAAGACGAATTAAGATTTTTGGGTACGTGTGTTGTACCGTTTGCACTCTGAAGGAGAAGGAAAGTGTATGTCTATTTTTTTTTTTATTATTTACGTAGTGCTACGGAGGATATAATGAGAGGAAAAGTAAATTCTTGTAGATTTTTCCTTGCCATCCATTAGGGCATTCGGAATTGTTATTTATAGGAAGTCGATGGCATTAGAAACCTAATCCTTAGCAGGAACACTTTCTATTCGTTGAAAATCATTTTATTCACCTTCGTTCCATTATTTATTCTTAACTTTAGTAAGGATAATGTTTTAATGTCTAGATAACTATCTAGATGTCTGTTTTTCGAGAACTCTTTTAAAGGCTCTTTGGATCTTGACACAATATGTTTGTATATCTTATATGACCGTATGACTTTATATTTGTGGATGGTTTGGAAGGCAACTGGGTTTAATTTTGTAGTTAATATAGAACAGTATTGACTGTTGGAGATGAGTTTTTGAATTGATTAATCATGAACCTCAGTTTTTTTATTGCCTTAAAATTCAATATCTAATCTGACCCAGTTGACAACTGTGTGAAGCATATGATAAAACTGCAAATGAAAATTACAGTAAAATTAAACCACCTCTCTCCCAAAAGAAATTCATGTCCTTGTGTATGTGTATTTGATGAGATTGAGATGTAATTGGCTTTTGAGAACTCTGTTGATAACGAAAATCACTTATGTTTGCTAAGGGCTATTTTTTTTTTTTCATTGCTTGACTACTGATAGGCGTGGCATTAAGAAAGCGCTATTTTAAAGCCTTTCTGTCAGAGCACATGTCTTCGGGAACGTTTATGAAGACTAATTTGGTTTCTTAGCTGACATCAGTTTCTATTTAACAAATGAAAGAAATGGTGGCCGCACAAATTGCAACCGTGAGTGATTTGGCAATTGTTTGAGTTATATCTGTGTGTGTAATTTTCTGCGGCAACTCCGATTCTCAAGCTCACAGCCATGTCATGTCGCTAATGATATACTGCCTCGTCTTTTCTTTCCTCTTTTTTTTCCGACATGAGGGTTCGAAGCTCATCGTAGCCCTCTCCTTAAACTCGCAAGAGAACCTTTTTTCTCAAATTGCTGTTTATGTTTACTCTTGCTGTTCATCTTTTACTGTCACGACAACATTTTTTCTAAAGCTTTTATTATGAAAAATTATTTGAGGCCCAAAATACTTGGTTTTTCTTGCTCTTGGCAACTAATTCGATACTATAGAAGAAGAGCAATTTTGTCGTAAGGCATATGACCAAGGTCTGCTAGTGAGACCTATTGTCAGAGATACGATCAGTATTCTAGCAACTATGGTTCAAGAATCATAATCGCAATATCACTGGGTTTTCTGAAACCCTGAAATTTCTCAAAGCCACCTGACTTAATCATTGGGAAAAGTAAATGAAAATATATCCCTTTCCATAATCCAAACGTTATTTCATCCTCCATCAATATCCAACCACCAGAGGTGGCGTCTGGTGCCTTGACACATTTGACACTTCACTGGGGAAATGTTCTTTTATTACCTGGACTGTAATGATTTTCCATTTCAAAAGGATAACGCCAAAATGCAATCAATTCTCGGGTGATTATTTTTCCTCGGGTGGAAGTCATTTTCATTTCCAGAGGCGAGCCATCCAAACTCCATTTCCTTAGGTTGGAGAGGCGTCTGTGAATCCCGTCTCCCAATAACTATAATCATTATTTATGTCCATATTCGTCGCCTTGTTGAAATTACTCTACGCCTTTTATTACCTCGAGTCGTCGAAGAAGGTAATTAGAAGGTAATTACAGGTGATTACAGCGAGACATGTCATTAGCCAGGTGCTGATGTCATGTTACTACAGAACGCTCTATTCGGGTCTATGGTCAAGTTTTTACAAGATGAGAAAGAACTCGGCTTTGCCTAATGACTCTTGTTGTTTGCAACGGAACCTTTATAAGTGCACGCAGACATGCCTCTTTGTTTGTGGACTGATTGTTATTGGATTGTCAGGCAGACACATTTATTACTATTTTGTAAGTGCATTGGACTCTTTTTTCGTGAAGGCAGTCACTATTGAAACATTGTATTCACTTGGCTGTAAGAATGAGGAAAGCAAGTACATCCGTTTATTTCGGTATAAAACCACTTCAGATGTTTCGTTTTTGCAGTAGGAATAACACAAGAATTGCAAAGTGTGAGACCAATATTTGGGATATACTCATATACGATTTTTGTTTTCCCGTTTTATTCCATTGACGTTAGTAAGCTTTTGACTCTCTCTCTCTCTCTCTCTCTCTCTCTCTCTCTCTCTCTCTCTCTCTCTCTCTGGATCTATCGATGAACAGCTAAAAATGTATTAATCCTTCTTTCTTTTCTTCTTAGTCAGTGACATCATTGTAATATCACATTCATTTGTGCTGAATGGTGTCTGACCTTCTCACAGTTCATATTTATTTAAAAAGGCAATTTATAAGAGAAGGTTTTTCAGCTAATATATATATATATATATATATATATATATATATATATATATATATATATATATATATATATATATATATATATATGGTAGTTTAAGAATTTATAGAAAAAAATTTCATTAATTATAGACTTACGCCTATTAATAAACAAGAGTATAAGAGGAGAGTCATTGTCACATCTTCCACCAGGCAGAAGAAATCCTTTCGAGTGCCTCTTTTATGTTTTCTTGGTCTTCTTCTCTTCCCTCAGAGCACCTCTTTTTGCCCACTGATAAACCCCCATTATTTTCGTATGACCAAATCATCTCAAATTATTCTGAAGCTTTCTTTCACACAATATGGACGTTTTTACCCCACCTATTTATCTTCACATTTCCAAGCCAGTCACTTCTTCTTAAGCTATATGTGCTGCGTAAACTGATTTTCTCAGGAGCTTAAATATTTTTTTCTGTTTTCTTAACTCAGCACCCGCACTTCACATCATATCAGCCTATTGCACACTATCTGCTGCCTTCTTGCTTCATCTGTTCTGTTATTCAATTCTTCCCTTTTCTTAAATTCTCCAAAATGATTTCTCCAAAAGACCCATATCATCAGCCGCTTCTATTTTTCCATCCTGCATATTGACATTCATTGTTCCATCAGCCTTGTTCCCACTGACCATCAACCTTACTCTTTCTCAAGTTTACTGTCACTTTTCCTCTCTTGCAAACGCTTCCAGTCTCTTTTACTAGTGTCTGCAGTGGCTCTATGTTATCCCCAATCAGTGCAGTATCATTTGCAAATATTAATCACTCCACACCCTATTCCCGACTCGTTTTTCATGTCCCACAACATTGCAACTTCTAGTTTGTTATCTCTGACTTCTGGCTCTACATAGTGAAAATATTAAAGAGCTATTGAGATTTAACTTAATGTTGGCTGTGTCCCGTTTTTACACTAAAGTCAGTCTCTTACACCAACACTAGTACTCTTCCAGCTATATAATCTAAAACTTTTTTCTGCTCTAGCATAAAAACTTCTACTCACACCAATGACATCACCTATGCCTCCACAGCTTCAAAATCGATTGTATAATAAATGTTTTCTAGGTCCATGTATGACTCACACAGCTTTCACTATTTTATTTAAAAATTTCGCATAACTGTTTTAAAACAAACACTTGATCCTCACACCTCACACAGTTCTCTCCCTGGTAATCCTTTTGTTATCTCTACTTAATTAAGATTCTTCCATACACTTTCTTTGATACAATAAGTAACGTCTTGCCCTCTTCTCCGTTTTAATTCTATGTCACCTCTGTAAACCTTTACTTTGATACGTAATACTTGTGGCATAAGAATAACTGAAAGAGTGAGAAGTACGCAGCTACGTAGAATGAGGGTTAAAGGGTTTAGTGTAGGTGTAAGGAAATTTATGTGTTGGGAATGACTAGGTCATGTGAAAAGAATTAACGACGACAGCTTTGGGAGACAAATGCTTAATTCAGAATGTTCAAGAGGTAGCGGAAGAAGACCTAGAAAGGGGTAGATAGATACAGGGATAGAGGCATTGGAGTGCAACGGCTTCCAGAACGAGAGACCGAAAGACTGCATGAAAGATGAAGTTGAATGACGCAGTGTGCAGAAGTTTTAACATACTGCTGATGCTGGTGGTAAAAAAAATGCTTGTCATAGGAACAAAAGCCATTTAGATTTTTCATGTGCGTGTGGTTTTATTTTTTTTTCTCACAGTTTCATCAAAGAAGTTAGCTGGAAAATGTTTCAATTATTTTCGCACAGTGAATTGTAACGTATGAGGGGCTTCTTTCACTAAATCAAATACTTCACATTAGCTAAAAGGAGGAAAGGCTCAAAGCTTAAGGCAGTGGTCGTGAATAGGATAAGAAGCCAAGTCTAAAAGAGGCGTCATAAGGCAACGGAAGAATATTTGAGAGTAACTTGGGAAGCACCTTAAGAATCATATCCTTACCACACAAAAGTTTTGATACGCAACGCAAACACATTACTTTCATGGATAAAATTATACAGTGTTTGATTCTTACCTATACATCCCGCAAGTATGAACGTATACTATCTTAAATATTATTCAGATGTGCCATCAAGCCATTTTAGTCATTACTCTTTTTAGGCTCTTTTTAGGATATATTGAAATCAAAGTGTAGAGAGAGAGAGAGAGAGAGAGAGAATGCATAATAGTTCAGTATTCAAGATGAGGCAACATAATTATTTGCAGGGAATTGGGCCATTTTTCATGAACGATTTCGTTCCCTGTTTGGTTTAAACCCTGTCTTCGTGTAATTTACGCAAATTTGACAAGTAGTAATAATTCACTTATCTTGTTGGACCTTTCGTTATATCCGACTTTTGTCCCATAATATATATATATATATATATATATATATATATATATATATATATATATATATATATATATATATATATATATATATATATATGTGTGTGTGTGTGTGTGTGTGTGTGTGTGTGTGTGTGTGTGTGTGTGTGCTTGAAAAAGAATTAATTTTATGGCATTTAGGACGTCAAGCCAAGCACCGGGGCCCTTCCGGCCATTCAGCGATTACGACAGTGACAAGAGGTAGTTTGAGTGACAAAGTCATCCAGAAAATATAGGAGATGAAGTACATGGATTTAAAAGTGAAACTTGGAGAAAACCCCATAGTTACACTAAGAAGTAATACGTAGAAATATTGGACAGCAAGACTGAAGAACGGAAACGGGAGTGGAAGTAAAGTAAAAATCTAAAAAGCAGGAGTACCTGGGAGTCGAAGGGACCGTGCAAACACCCTAATGTGACAGAGTACACAATTAGAACACCAGAACGGAGAGTTTTTGGCCATCTGTAACTAATATTATTATAGTTAAGTTACCAATAGCATTTTAAGTACCTAGCCATAGTATCATTATAAATAAACGTATTCTTTTCACCAGTCACATTTTTTCCTTTTCGTAGTGGTAGTATCAGAACGGTGCAACTCTTCCGTTTCTCAGCAAGCCCCAAGGTTTGAGATTTCTAGCCTCATGCCCTCTGATCTTAACTCCAGCAGACGCTGGTAATCGGTAAGCCGAGAGCGATCAACGTATCTAGTAAATGTGATCTAAGTGCTACACCACTCGGCTGCATATCCCACTTTCTCTAATTGCCCCTTACTCAGGGCAGGCGATGGAGTCGTCACTCATCTCTCTCCTTATGTTCATATTTGTGTATTATATGATATATATATATATATATATATATATATATATATATATATATATATATATATATATATATATATATATATATATATATATATATGTGTGTGTGTTTACATACATATATGTGCATATATACACATATACATATATGTATATATATATACATACATATATATATATATGCATGTATATACACTGCCTATAACTAATACATGCACAAACTTATATGAAATGGGTGTCTATGCATATATGTATGTAGGCACAAAAGAAGCATACTGTATATATATATATATATATATATATATATATATATATATATATATATATATATATATATATATATATATATATATATATATATATATATATTGCTTCTTTTGTGTCTACATACATACATGCATAGACTCCCATTTGCATATAAGTTTGTGCATGTATTAGTTATAGGAAGTGTACCCTTCCCTCACACCTTTCCAAACATTTGGCTGAAATTTCAACGCGTAACAAAGAGGTAACCTGTTTGGAACTCGAGTAAATGAACCAAAAATTTTGTCATGATAAGGGTTAGTAGTTTTCTCTCTCTCTGTCAGTTCTTCATCGGAGGGGTGGGTAGAGCTCTCAGCTAGCACGCCGTTGGCCCAGCGTTCGACTCCCCGACCGGCTAATGAAGAATTAGAGGAATTTACTTCTGGTGATAGAAATTAATTTCTCGTCATAATGTGGTTCGGATCCCACAATAAGCTGTAGGTCCCGTTGCTAGTGGTCTGGTTAAACTAAGATATACTCTCTCTCTCTCTCTCTCTCTCTCTCTCTCTCTCTCTCTGTTTATTTACTTGTGCTGCTATAATCCTTTATGGTTTTTTAAATCGTGGAGAATTTCTAGGTATACTAAGGTTCCACATAACTGAACCATAGTTATGCACATGTTTATTATTGTAATTATCTTGTAGTTTCCAAAAGCATTAGAGTTTAGAAGACAACTGGGATAAAATCTGGGGTCGCTGTCATCACTGGGTCAAGGGAAGCTTTAGGGTAGGCTTCTTGGGGTTCCATGTATCTTCCTAATTTTCCCTTTGTTTGTCAGCTCCTTTTATTCGACAGTCTCACAGCCGTAAAAATCTTTTGTAGTTCCTAAAATATATAATATTCATTTATTTTATATTTTCCGATAAAGATTTTGTCATTTCAACTGCTACATCCAATTGCTTTAGTGTTTGTGCCACTTCTTGTTCATGTGTTTATGTATGAATTTATCTGACTACCTTCCCAAATTTTGTCATGTAACATTTTCCTCGTTGTAAGTTGAAAGTCGGAAGAGGGGAGTAACCTTTTGATGAATGCTCTGAATAATTCATCCTTATGTATTCATCACTTAACCCTTGGGTTTAATTACAGCATGACAGATTGATCATAATGTCAGTCTGTTGCTTATTTAGAAGAGGGTCGATGTTCCCTGGAGTTAACTTTTGGTGGGATCCTGTTTGATTGTCCGTATTGTTTGTTCTGTTGAGAGAATGACTGCGTATTGCAGCGTCGAAACACTGCTTCGTTGATAGTAGCAAAGGAAGATTCTTTTTTATTTTCCCTGCATCTGGACACTGTATGTTGCTAGTACACATATGTTTCTAATTGATAGTATCTTTGAATATACATACACACATACATACATACATACATACATACATATATTATACATATATATATATATATATATATATATATATATATATATATATATAGATAGATAGATAGATAGATAAATAGATACATATTTGTGTATATAGGCCTACATGTATATATATACATATATACAAATATGCATGTATATATACATAAATCTATACATTTTATATATATATATATATATATATATATATATATATATATATATATATATATATATATATATTAAATACATTCTCACTATAGGCTACATGCTATTGCTTATTCCATGGCTTCTTAATGTTTTTATGATTTCAGTTACTGTATGTATCAGTTGATGAATGTTAAAATTTTGTCCTGTGGAGTTACTATTTCCTTCTGAGTAGCTAATTTCCAAAGTCAATTAGGCTTCTCATAAAACTGAAAGGTCTTTACACTAATGGAATCAAATTGCTGGAATATTATAAATTGCCTTAAGATTTATGCATCTTTATCTTAAAAATAAAAAAAATGAGATTTTTCCAAGTAGGGGTTAGTGCCGTCAATGCACCTCATGCGGTGCACTGTAGACATTACTTATGGTTCTTTGTAGCGTCCCTTCGGCTCCTAGCTGCAACCCCTTTCATTACTTTTACTCTCCCTTCGTTCTTATTCCTTTTCTTCCATCTTACTTACCACCCTCTCCTTACAATTTTTTTCATAGTGCATCTGCGACGTTTTCCTCCTGTTACATTTTTCCCAGCACTTGGCCTTTTGCCAAAATTCTACATTCCATTCTACATTCCAATAATGAGATGTTATATTTTTAGGATGTGAAAGACGGAGCATTTCCTTAAAAACAGATTACGAAAATAATGTGAAAGGATTATGGATATCAAGGACATTAGGCACAGCAGCAGGATTTTAAGCCTTTTTTTCTGATTATGATCACCTCTCAGATGACGGACGACTTGACTATTTTATCGTATTTTTTTCATATACATTCATTTTTTTTTTATCTGTTTATCAACACGTCCTGCCATAGTCATCCAACTGAGTATGAAAATCCAATTTTTTATTAATATTTTAGTGTGTTGATAAGTGAAGAAACCTTAATTGCACTGGCCAGAAATCAATCCCTTCATACACAAGGTTAGCGAGTTGCCTGAATCTGGATTACCTGGTTCTCAACTTCGGCCGTACAGTTTTCAGGGTACGTTGGCTCCGTTTAGGATTTTTTTTTTTTTTTGGGGCATAGATATTCTCTCATTGTGCACGTTTGTCTTCTGACTGATATATGAATTCATCGATGATATGTCTCTCTTCTCTCCATTTCACTCTAAACTTCGTAGTAAAATTATATATAAATTTCAATAATTTTAGCTAAAACCAAAAATGATACTTTGTTGCTCTTCCATCTAGCAAAGGGTTACAAAGAAGCTTGTTATTTGTTTCCACTCGAAATTGCACTGTACGGAATCAGATCCATCACAGAACAAAGATAATATCGCTACTCTGATTTATACTTCCTTTTAAAGTGTCAGAGTTTTTATCTTTTTTCGTTTTTCTTACTTTGTTCGAATTATTCAGGTGTTTGGAGGTACAATTTCCTATTAGCAATATTTTGATTTTTATATGTTTTCCTCTTGTGATTTATAACTTTCTCGGTGAACTTCAGTCGTCTACTAAATAACTAATGATTGAATTAGAAGAAAATGTGACGCTGTAGATTATATTTTGCGTTATTACATAACTTTGGCCTACAAGGTTTTTTTTAGTTTAGTTCTATTAGTAAGGTATTGAATCATTTTCGCTTATCCTGAAGGTAAGTAACAGCAGTTACCTGAATCATATTTCATTTGTGGCAGCCCATGATAAGTATTAAGATTTAAGTATCTGCTTTGTAATTGGAATATGCTGTTTTAGGGAGATCACTTAGTGGAGTAATATCAGTCATTTTTCTTAAACTGTAATTTTTTTTTTATTTATAATCACAACAAGAGATCCATTGTTTGCCTAAGAACGCGGAGGTCCAGCAGGAAATTACCGTGCAACAGCAGTTACGTAGAAATAGGAAAATCATGCATTTGCGGAAATAACGTAATGTCCGTATTTAAATCGCCTTATTCAGTAAACGTTTATCCCTAATCAGTGTAATAACTTAGTGCTTGCATAAGGTCCTTGGGGTCAAACAGGAAATTCGCGCGCGGAGGTGAGGAGGAGAAAGCGTACGAGCGTACGAGTGCGGAAATAACGCATTGCAAATAGTACATAAAAGAACCATAAGCGCGTGACATCATAGCTGCATCACCGTGGTGCGGGATGATCCCCGTCTCCGCTAGGTGCCGGGAAACACCGCGGCTCTGCTCCCTATATCCTCCCCACCAACCCCAGGCCATAGGTGCGGCGAGGAAGTGGAGATATACGGCAAAGTGGGTAATTACATGCAAATTCTTATCTATCGACAAAGGAAGACGTATCCACCGCCATTACTGCGAACACCACTCAACTATTAAGGAATCGTTTTGGGTAACAGGGCAGGTGCGATGAGGATATGAGTCAGCGTTTGTCCTTTAATTGACTTTACAGTTGCGAGGTTCACGGCCCCTTTGTTTACGTGCATTTTGGTAAGCGGTGCGGTAGCCATGTCCCTTACATGGGAGTATCTGCGTTTCTTTGATACTTGCTCTCAATAACTGCATGAAAGACGGTAGAACAATGTCTGTGTTTATTTTTGATGCATCCGGCTGATCAGTTTGCAGTCGTATGTGAAAAAAGACATGTTTATTTTTTGTTAAACCAGATGCGTTATTTTCGTTGTAAATAAAAACAAACGCCTTTGGTATATTCTATGCATGACGTTAAGGTTAAATTCAGATCATTAATCCATATTGGGAATGTATGTTGACATTCATATATCAAAATTCTTTCTTCATGATATCTTGTACTGAGGATCATACCGCAAGTCTATCATATCCTATAAGCCTTCTGATTACGGTATTGATCTGCGAAGAGATATGAATAGGTGAAGTAGTGTGTATATATATATATATATATGTATATATATGTGTGTGTGTTTGTGTATGTATGTATGTATATATATACACATAAATATGCATACATACACACATGTATATATATATTGTGTGTGTGTGTGTGTTTGCGTGCGTTTTTATTACTTCACTCATTTGTAACTCTTCAAAGTTTATAAGTCAGAATGCACACAGGATCGGACAGGTTTGTGGCATGACCTTCAGTACTAAGTTATCAGGATGAAAGAATTATTAAATATGAATGCCAACATATATTCCCTATTTGGAATGATGAACTGAATTTCAACTTCACTTCGTGCTTGAAAATTACTAAAGACGTGTTTTTCTCTTATTTACAAGAAGAATAACTTATCTAGTTCAATTACGGTTCACGGTCTTGCTTACAGTACGCAACTATCTTTTTCCCATCCTCTTGGAAGATAATTGTTGACGTGGCTATAATTCGTGGGTGAGCATAAATTCTGGACCACCTGAGAGCAGTGTGCGTCGTAATTTCTAAAAATGATGTCAGTCTGTGTGAGTAACGGCCGTAATAACGGCTGTCTGAAGATCTGACCTTGATTTTGTTACTGCAAAGAAAGGTTCGTATGCCAGTTACGGTCGTACTTCGTTGTCTGGAAGATCTAGTCGTTCATCTGTTAACAAATTATCAACGCTGTGAGGTAAACTTGTTATAACTAAAAAGGTCTGTTCAGTATTCCAAAGACTCCGGTTTAGTGATAAACATGGCGGTCCTTTCACTAAGGCAAGAGTAATTTGCGTTACATCTTTGGGAAATGCAGTTCGTACTGTAAATTTTTGTCTGTACATGATTGTCATGTCTTCATCATTTGGAATAGTAAACTTGTAAAAGAAATAGTTTCTTGTACAGGTACTAGGCTGTGTACGTAGACTATCAGCTTTGCTCATTTAGGTGAGAATGAGCAATGAAGGTAAATGTTTAATCCACATATTTAGTTGAATAATGAATGTTACCTTTTACCACGAATACGGGCAATATATTAAAAGTTTTGATCGCAGGTTAACGCCGAAATAACGGCCGCAAACATGACGTAATACGGAAATGGGATTATGACAACACGGTTTATCTGCATTTCCGTTCGTGCGACACCGAGTGACTCATGGTTCTCGCAGTCATATTGAAAAGAAAGCAGGTGCAACGCTCGCCTTTGTACTTTTAGATTTATTGTCCGTCTGTCATTTCGTATTGTGTCCTCTGTAGCATGACGGATGCGCTGATGGCGGGAAAGCATTTTAAAATGATAGGCTCTCTCTCTCTCTCTCTCTCTCTCTCTCTCTCTCTTTTTATTTAATTTATTTTTTTGGTTAATTATGAAGTTGATGTTGGATTTATTCATTTTCGTAATGTCTCAACAAAACCAAAGCCTTACCTTCAGAAGTATAAAGATTAAGTTAATAAAGGTTTAAAGATATTTGCAATGAAAAACATTTTTACTCGGAAAAGGTAGCCTATCTGTACAATCAGACTTATGAAATAGCCAAAATGTTTTATTAATTTTTTTTAATTACAGGAGTTTTATGAATTATTTTTAAAGTTTGTTGCTTATTTAGCATTTCACAGTCTATTATATATATATATATATATATATATATATATATATATATATATATATATATATATATATATATATATATATATATATATATATATATATAATAGACTTGAAATGCTAAATAAAACAAACTTTTAAAAATAATTCATAAAACTCCTGTAATAAAAAAAATATATATATATATATATATATATATATATATATATATATATATATATATATATGCTTGTATATTTTGAATAGCCATAATGACCTTCTTTACTTCTGCATTTCTTCAAATGCATGATCGAGAATGAACTTACATTCGTCTTCTTGGCCAAATGACGTAGTTCGATTATCCCCAATGGTAGGAGGAGTTTTTATTTGATATTCATTTCGGATTCAAGACTTTGTAGTGACAAGGGTAATCAAAAGTATATATATATATATATATATATATATATATATATATATATATATATATATATATATATATATATATATATATATATATATATATATATATACATTATATTATGCATTATTTTGCAAGAAAATAATGGTACTATGCTCTCTTCTAATGCTGCCCACTTTATTTATTTCCTCTTAATTAACAAATTTCAATAAGCATTGTTTACAAAACCTCAGTATATACCTTGGATTACATGGCATTGCACAGAATAACTTGGCATATTTCACGAAGAGAGGAAATATGGTCATTTCAACACCTGGCGATTCCGACTAAACATTTCTCCGGACTACTCTGGAAATCTTGTTTCCCGTTGTATCTTAAATTTTGTCCTTAACATCCTCGCTACAAGTACGCAACATGGCGTAAGTGTTTGTCCTGAGGATTTAAACTTTTTCACACTACAGTCATTTTATTTCCGTTAAGGATTGATGATATCCTTTTTTTTTAGTCACATATCATGCTTGAGGTGAGATAAAGCTGAAATGTAATAGTGTTATGCAAAGAAATATTTTTGCATTTACATAATATTGGATACATCCAGGATTATTATAACAAAAACTGTATTTCCTACGTCACATCTTCTGTCTAATTGAATAGTGATATATATATTTTTTTTTTTATTTGAACTGAGATGTTGATTATACTATGTGGATATTTAAAGGTTTACTTCTGTTTAAATTTTTTTATACATTCTATGGCAATTGGAATCTTATAACATAATTTTTCCGAGGTTAATACCTCTGCTACCGACTCGATTTTAAACAATTTTTTATTCCCTTTTTCATTTCTTTATCTGCCATATATAGAACATCAGCATAAGTCTTGTAAGCAGATACGTAAACTGGAGTAATAACCATGCAGTTTAAGTTTGGAAATAAATTGACTTAGTTACCGAGAGTTTCTAATGAAGGAGAGTATTTCCTTAGTTTTCATGATGAGAACTCTATATTGGTACATCACTCTTGCGAATGAACAGTCACTAGTGTTGTATTTAAAAGAGGTTAAGCTTGGCACCTGAATTAGATTTTACTCATAAAATCCAGTACGAGACAGAAATCTTCACCACTGGAATTCTAAATACATCCTAGATTTCAGACACCTTTTCTTTTGGTAACTGGATTTTCTATCCAGTGATCGTAATTTTTATTAGTTGCTTTTTTTTAAATATATACACACGGTTTTTTTCGTAATACTTCAAACATAATTAGCAGTGTTCGTGTAATAATAAAAAATTTTAACTTTTTTATTTTTCAAACAAACCGTTAATAGAATGATGAAAAATAATCGTCCATAAATATTACATACCAGTCAGATAAATATTAAACAATTATAAACTGTCAGGCTATTCACTAAACGGATCAGTAACTACAAAACAACCGGTTGCATATTCATAGGAACTCTGTTTTAAGTGACAATGGCACACAGAATTAGTGTTGGTTTATGCATCTTTCTCCCCCGCTCCCCAAGGTCTCTCTCTCTCTCTCTCTCTCTCTCTCTCTCTCTCTCTCTCTCTCTCTCTCTCTGTAGAGTTGTGGAATACTACAAGTTTTCCTTTGTGACCACCCGTTCTAAGTATAGCTTACTTTTGCAATAAACAAAACGGGCAAGTGGAACGTATCTTCTGTCACGCAGTAAAGTGATACAACCTCCAAGGTACATTTAGAGTCCGCTAATTTTCTTTTTTTTATCTCATGGTCCAACGGAATTGGCCTCCTCCGTTGTTGTAGTGGTTGAACTAATGGTTATTTAAGAAACCCTTGATGAATAGAATTAGCTCTCAGAGGAACAGGGATTACGGGGTGCTATTATTCAGAATTCACTTAATTTAGGAAATGCACTGGAAGTGACACCAGTGATTAGGTTGTCAACACCGAGTTCGCACGTCCGTTTCGAGTACGGTTAATGACACAAGAATGTCCGATTTTAATTGGGCCCGCTTC
>NC_089748.1:78694149-78706649 GCF_040412425.1 Macrobrachium rosenbergii
CCTATAATGCACAGCCTAGAGGCAATACCTTTCCGTGCAGTGCCACTTTTGCACTGCTAGCACCACAACAAATCATCTAGAGTAGTTGCAGTATTCAAACTATAGCAACTCAGCAAAATGGCCACCTATGAGGAGGCAGCTGCTGCCTATGAGAGGTGCGGATGAAGAGCTGGCTACACTGTATACAGTTTACAGAAATGTTTAACCACGATGCTAACCAGATGGGTAAAAAGACACCTGTAGAGCCAAGCTGAAGGGGAAGCCCTTCTGAAGCATCCCTCCAAAAGAGATTTCAGTAAGGCATATCGCCATGTGTGCAAAGCCTACAGGCACACCCAGAATTACAGAAAGTCCTGTGCAAGAACCACTCAGCCAGTGTCTGACCCTGGCCCTCCTCCAGACCCACTGCCGGATAACCTAAGCATAGGCATCTTGTTCTACATGCCAGAGCCTGAGAAAGTGCCAGGGTCTGCACCTGCCCCAGAGCCATCTAGAATAGATTTCAGAGCCAGCACGCTCTGGCTTTACGACAAGCCTGGTAAAATAGATTTCAGCTGGATCAGTACGCTCTGGCCAGATGAAGAGCCAGTGCCCAGACCTGGGCCTACCGCAGAGCCAGAGACTGAACCCTCTCGAATCTCCCCTCCGGAGATCCAACTTCCTCACAGCCCCCGTCAGGAGTGGATGATTCTTCCCAACCTGCTATCGAGACATTGCCTGTGCCAACTGATCACACTGATCAGGGCAATACTCCATCTGTCACAGACATTGAGCCATTCCCTACTTCAACTCCTGTGCCTGAGCTTGCCTCAGTGCCAGTGCCAGAGCATGCCTTCGATCTCCCTTCAGGAGGGCTTACAACATGCAAACCTCTTGCACCCATAATGGACTCTTCCTCTTCTCCTAAGTCCTCAGAAGACAAGACTCTGGTTGACAATTCCCTACGAGCCAAGTTGGTTGCCCAAATCCAGGGACTGCAACAAAAGTTGGCAGAGAGAGATGGAACTGCCCTTACTCCAGTTGTCGCAGCAGCCAAAGTAGGTGGCACTCCCTCAGACCCCATTGTTGGCACTACTACTGTCGAGAATGGCTGGCATCATGTCTGCTCCACCCGTTGAAGTAGCTTTCAATGGCATTCCTGGCTTAGGTCCTGAAGGCATTCCTGCGCCTCCCCAGGAATCGACCCCACTGATTATCTTTGAAATATCCAAGCCTAAAGGCAAATTATAAGAGGCAGAGCCACCAGTAGATCCAGGAATTATTCCCACAGTTGATCCTGAGGAAAAAATAACAGAGATGAAGCACACCATCCCCTTGAAGAAACGTCGCCAGCTCAACTCGACAACTACAAATCCAGCTCTTCCCAGGAGAAGTAACTGGAAGGCTACCTGCATCAAGGGGCTAAGCCTCCAGTGCTACAACTGGAAGGTCAAGCACCTAAAGCACGAATAATGACAGAACATAGGTACTCTCCCAGCCCTGTTACCATGGCCCAGTGCCATGTATATATTACACCTAGCCTTAGGATCCTATTTCTTGTATTGATCAGAGCCACGGAGCTGCCATAGCACTCGTATCATATGACTGTAACCTCTTCTTAATAGAGCAATCCTAGCCCCTGATCCAAAAAGGATGTCTATTGTTGTGTTGAGAAAATTTATTTGTACTTCGATAAGTCTGTTCTTTAGCTCAGCAAGCTGAAGGACATGTCCTAGTCATCTTGGCATTTTGTTGCCTTTTATGCTACATTTTGTTGCATTTTATTTTATTTTATAGCATGTATCATAGAGTAATTAACTCGTGTATTTCAATATTTTCATTCTGATAGACTTGTATTATTAACATACTTCGTGCCTATGAAGATTATGTCGTAGATTAAATGACTCCTTTGTAATTTAAATTATTCTCTGCACTTAGCTAGTTATCATTCTGGTGCTGCATTAGCTTAGTTCTGTGTGGAATTCAGTTAGCTAATGTATGACCTTGAGTCATTAGCATTGCCAGTTCATTTTATTCTACAGAGAGTACCTTTAAATAAACACAGACACCCCTTACGCTAGTGTTAGGGATATTAGATTAGGTAAGCTAGTAAGCTAGCTCCTCCTCCTGGGATAAGTTAGGATTATATTATCTTAAACTATTCTCATTTGCATGGGCAAGAACCCATTAAGGGGAGACAATTAACTTAACTGATACCAGCGGCTCGCTATTGCGGACCTTCATGCCCGAAAAGGAGAGGAATGTCTGCTGAAAGGGGGAACTTTTAGGGTTTTCTACGCTGCCCGTATCACTTACTTCTTTAATGATTCAGGAAATATTCTTATTGGGTACGTGGACAGGTAGACCCATGAGGATTGGAGCGACTCTCATCAAGGGGCGAGGCCGTAATGCCTCTCCAGGGACCGCACCTGGAAGCAAGTCGCTGTTTCTTCTGTCTAGATTTTAAAATTTAATTAAAACCCCGCTGAGTTTTTCACTTATACAAGTGAAGAATCTTTCCCTCTGATCCCCAGGTATGCCCCAGCAACATAGCCTGAAGCCATGCCCCAAGCACATTCTCTGCCTTAAAAGGGGCAGTCGACAGAGATCGTCAGTTATTCAGTTTTGGTCAGCCAAAGGCTCTGCCCGTTTGAGTATTGAACCTTGCGTCAGGCAGGCCCTCATTTTCCCACACACACTTGGAGGACTTTGACCCTTGAGCCAGACGTCGCCACAAGATAGTTCAGATCTACCTCACCTAGAGAATCTTCTATCCAGACCTCACAAAGAAGCAAATTACGGAGTGTTGTCAGAGTCTGTTTTACCAAGTAGACGTTTTACTGCCATCCTGATTTGCCAGAGGAATCCGTCCTACCCAGGTTGACATAACTACATTGCTGAAGTTAACGGCCTTTTGTACATGGTCCCTTTATGCACACCTTGATTGTGCTAATCTCCAATTCAGGGATTTATTGTACATTTACATTTTTTTGCGAAATCTGTCACCTTTAATTTACCATTGCGCTTGTGTAAATAAAGTAGTGTTAAGAAGCAGAATCTTCAATAGGCGACCTACCACTTATTATTTCCTCTTTTTTCTTTCTGTTTACGGTCTTCCGAGGGTTTTATTGCTAGGCCCTGTTGAGTAACGCACAGTAAATTCCAGCGCAACCTTGGAATCACGATACCCTTTTTACCCTAAATAAGTGTCTCTGGAAGCTATTATCTTTGGTTTCCAGCTTTTAATGCTTAGTGAGTAGTTCTAAAAGGTATTACCATTCCTAATCTCAGAAAATAATTTATGAGATTGCCTACCCTTGCCATATATATATGTACGTAAGTGCCTACGCTCATAACCACACACATACACACACAAGCACACTCACACACACACACATATATATATATATATATATATATATATATATATATATATATATATATATATATATATATATATATATATATATATATATATATATATATATATAAATTATATATATATATATATATATATATATATATATATATATATATATATATATATATATATATACAATATATATAATATATATACTAAATATATATATACTGTATATATAATATATATACCATATATATACATACATACTTATATATATGTATATATATATATATATATATATATATATATATATATGCATATATATATATATATATATATATATATATATATATATATATATATATATATATATATATATATATATATATATATATATATATATATATATATATATATATATATATATATATATATATATATATATATATATATATATGGCTGTGTGTATGTGTGCGTGCATAGGTATACATTTAAAATCTGAAAGCTGTCAGGGCAAAATTCACCGGTGATGGTCAGCAACTTAAAGTTAATCTCCTCCAAACACAGCTTAGTGTGTTGTCCAGTGAGATGTTCGAAAGAAGGCTTTAAATAATTTCATGTATAGAGGGCGCTATATTATGACTGTTAGCTGAAGAGTTTTAACTGTTCTAAATAGGATAATGTTTATGTGTTTTAAATATGGGGTAGTTCTATTATTATCGCATTTGCTATTTTTCAGAAAAAAATTATTTTTTTAAAACAGGTGAGATGCATAATTGATACTTGCTAATTCAATTCTTTTAGGATATTTATGTCTTGGGCGCTATGCTCGACTGATGTCTTATATGATAACTCTTCAAAATCTATCGTATATTCTATGCTGATCTTTTCTTTCCGACCGCCTTATTAGTCAAAACTTCTAAATATTTTTGTTTAGTATGTTAGCTGAAGGCTTCGTCGATAACCTTAAATTCAACTATTCGAATATCTTTTTGAGTTTTGTCAACCTCTGTGTTTGTAATGTGCAACCACAAAAGCGTCGCCGAAAACGTTCATTAATTCCCAACAGGAAATGTCGTTCTGCCGTTTGTAATTTTACCGACAGGAAACTCATTTCTGCCCTGACGTAGAGTGTCAGGTATGACCTATGGGATGGAGGAAAATTCATAAAAGACAGAAAGAAAAAGAGAGAGAATGAGAGTGATCGAGATTTTGTATTAGCGCAGGGTAGCTATTCAAGGAAAAAAAGATGTGTGAGAATTAATGAGAGAGAGAGAGAGAGAGAGAGAGAGAGAGAGAGAGAGAGAGAGAGAGAGAGAGTTAAATTTAATTTATGTTTGATGCAAAGTAATCGAAAGCAAACAGCCTGTTTGTTTTTGTACAGTAGTTTAGTAACAGTTCATCTGCTAATCAAAATACTTCACTTTTAACTTAAAAAACCATCAGTGATCTTTGCAACAGCAAGGTCTGTTCCTCCACCATTTTCCTTCTCCCTTTCTTCCGTGTAAGTGTTATGTTTTTTTCCTCCATCCCATGAACATTGATGCCCATCCCACCTATGCTGAAATATTGTCAAGTTCAATTTTGTCGGTTTGCTCACCCTTGCGTCGGAGGCACCTTCTTCCTTTGGTCAATAAATGCAGAATTAATGCTGGACTGCAATAAATATAAGTTTTAGGAAACAGGAAAAAGCGTTTGTTATTTAATTTTTGAAGGAGAGGAATCGATACGAAAGAGCAATACGGCATGAGAAAACGATGTGTTATTTTTTATGAAACCAGCATTATTGCCTTTTGTTGTAGATCACACGATAAGCCCTGAATAAAACAGCAGGAGCATTGATATTTCGCGTGAAGTGGATACCGTATATCATTTATATCACGGCAATTGAAGGTACTCTCTTCCACATTACTCTCATCACGCTAATGCGGTTTTCTATATTGAATTAGCCGCATTAACCCGTGCCTTGATTTAAGTAATTGTAAATCTATAGCAACAAGTCTCAGATACGAAAATTTATGTTAGGTGCGTACAAGTGCAGCTGATGAATTAAAAAGATAAATACTCCCATTAGTGGTGATATTCCATTATTAAGATATCAAATGATTTTAATCTTTCTTTATACCATTTTTGCGATGTTATTGTTATCAGTGATATTTTTCATAGGGCGAATGCTTTTGAACTTTTCATCGGGCTTTTTCTGTCGCATTCCACCATGATTTTATTGTAAATGTATCTCATGTGGTTTCGCTTCAATGGAATTGCCTCGATTTCCGTAACAGTTGTAGTAATCCAGTGTTCTTTACATTGCGTGCAGAGGGGACGAGTCTTTTTCAGAGATTCAGTAAATAATAATGTGATAGTGTTAGGATCAAATAAAAATTTTATGCAACATTTATTCAGAGGAATATATATAATTATATATATATATATATATATATATATATATATATATATATATATATATATATATATATATATATATATATATATATATATATATATATATATATATATAGAGAGAGAGAGAGAGAGAGAGAGCATGTTTCTTGATGTTGTAGTAAATGATATTTATACCTGTAAGTACAGGTAGACATCGATTTTCAATGTAACATATTTTATGCAATGTAGAGGGAACATCACTTCCTAATAGTAAATGACCAGTCACCATCAAGAACTGTTCATTATGACGTAATGAAGGTCTTTGGTAGTCTCCAGGATGACTCCATGTTAGACCCTAACCTCTTGGTTTGTCTTGTAGTTCATGTTGACTTGTTCATGAATCCAACATGCCCTTTTATCCTTATTTTGTACTGTTGATTGACTGTGCTGTTCACTTTCGCCCATTCTCTCATAATTTTTTCCTTTGCTTTTTTTCTTTTAGCTGCATAATGGTTTGCTTCTACTGAGAAAATGTACTGTATACACTCCAACCCTTATTACGTAGCACGTTTCTTAATTTAGTAGACATTTAAGTTATTACCCTAGGCAAAATATTTATCAACACCCATTTTTATGTAGGTCTAGGGTCTACGTTTTTCTTACAGTTCACAGCAAAATGTGGATTGTTTTTCTGTCTTTGGATTCATCTTTACAAATTTTCTTGGTACAGTATTAAAGAACCAATCTTTGCCTTATCCATGCCACAAGAAAATAATTAATCATTAGTTATTCGTCAAATTTCTTTTTACAGTTACCCAAACCAATATCACACCTGTAAAATTGTCCATGAATGGTTTATAGGAAGGTGGTGGGGGTCTGGCAGGAGGTGGTAAAGAGACTGCACCCAGTACGTCAGCACAAAATGAGAACAGTTACGCTTGTAAGTTGTGTTAGTGACCGCACCGTCTAAGAACACTGATTAAAATGTTTAACAAATGCAGAGGAAGGCAGGGAATTACATATCTGGGAAGTGAATGGCATGAAGAACTGAGGTGTTGATTCGTACAGCATTTATTTTGATTTTAAATCATGGCATGCACATCGAGGATGACAGAGTGGAGGCGGCATTCATTCAATAAGATCTCCAGACTGTGTCCTAAACTCATACCTTTGGAATGAGGAAATTGTGGCAACTGTACAACGACTGTAAACTCAAGTTGGAAACAACAGTTAGGGTCCAGCTTTTTATTCTACTTTATCAAGACGAATAGTGTGTGAAGAGCTTACCAAGATGTGAGATAAATACTCAAGGGAAGGACAAATAAGTCTTACATAAATGTGACATAAATATTCTAAGGAGAAATATTTATAACACTTAGAGAATAGGCCTAGCTTATCGGAAGCAGACTTAACAGGCCAATAATTAAACTAATTTGATCTTCAAAGATGCTACGATTTACCTCTTAAGACCAAGCGGCTGATAAAGCGGAGTGATTTGAGTTGCATCTAATTCCAAGTCACTTTTAGTACAGTGTAGTTAAATTTCCAGTGTGGAATCACTTTTAGTTGCATTACATAAAATGGTAACCAGATAATCACGTTCTCCAACCTTATACTGTGTCGTGGGCTACAACATTTATAGATGTAAGTTTCCTTGTTTTAGGCACTAAGTGGTATTTTTCGTTCTTACCAGTCGGTACTCTCCTACTGTCGATGTGGCTGGCCTCGGGGTCTTTTTTTTTTCTTGTATAGTTTACCAGGTCCACTAACGACGTGTTTACCAATCTATTTGTTTTTTTAAACAACTTCGTAGTATCCTTAGTATCCTATAGTTTTCTTGAGGTGAAAATTAAGAGCACACAATACAATGTTGTTGAATTTACTAGTTTGCTTTATTTGTCAATTTAACTTCAAATGGCTATATTACATACAGAATGGTGCTTGAGCTTTTGTGTCGATCTGACATTGCACTGTAGAATTCAACATGGCTTTGAAATATACTTTCAAAAATCTAAATGCAAGATACTTTATTCAAATAAAAGAGACAAGAGACCGTAGGACAAATTTTCATGGCCTTCTGTTTCTTGCTCCTGGGTATGACCTGCTTATTTTGGAAAAATCTTGTTACTGGAAATAAATTTAAGGATTCCCTACTGTAAGAGTTCCGTTAGTTTGCCTTCATGTACTGCTGTAAAATAACGCATGCAAAGAAAATTGTTTCGTACTTAAGAGCAAGTCTTCCTATAAATCGGTAGGGGAACTGAGATTGTGATTGCCGCGAAATTGTGTTGCGGAGCTTTTAGAAAGTATTGTAAAGTTTATATATCAAGTCTGATGCAGCCCCTGAAGCGATGACTCCACGTTATCTCAAAGAAAATGTGCTCGATACAGTTTGCTAATCTTAAGGCCTCTTTTTGTTATCCTCGGTGAGAGTATTATGGTATGAAAGATTCTTACAAACTAGTTAAATTTAACAGCCCGCTATAAAGCTTTTTGCTATATAGTTAAATCTTGTCTGCTGTTCTTAATGAAACTAGTTCCTATCATGTTATGACCTGGCACACGTATTTATGTTTATGCTTCCAGTACAAATTTCTTCTTTATCCTCACTTTGTTCCTCAATTCCAAACTATCTAATTGTATTAGGAGACAAGCTCATCCCAATATTAGTAATTTGAGAATAAAATTATGTTGTAATAACTTTTCGGAATGATCACATCATGAACGAAATTACATCTTTCCTTAAGATACTATGTACTTTCTGCAGATGCTGTTGTCTTATGTTTATGGGAGACTTCCTGTCCTTGTAAGTAATGTTTTTCCCTGTAGGGAGGTATTCCTCACCTTTGTTGCTTTGACAGAGGTAGATGAAAGGTGCACTCATGCCCTTTTCCCACTTAGAATTCACTCAAGATTGACTCCAATTTTATTGCTCTCTTTTTATTTTTTAAAGTGTTACTGTGATCACTGCACTTGAGAGCATGCAGCAGCCGCGTCATGTGGTTTTGTTGTATGAGCATCAGATTTCTAGTGGATATCATGGGCACAGAATACAACCAGTTTCATAAGAAATTATTGCAGTTGCGTCTAAAAAATGGAACTCTCTCTGTATCTAGTAAGTGAGGAGTTTCTCGTCTCTTGAAAGAAAAGAGGTATACAGTAGACCATTCATCATATTTTATTTTCCATTTCAGCCACCTGTTAGCACTCATACAAAAAATCGCAAATGTTTGAGTATGCGTTACTTATACAGTCATCAAGAAGAAACTTGAATTAATCTAAACAGGAACGTTAAAGTGTGAGTATGTTTAGCTTATCATTTACTAACTTCCTGCTACATTTACCTTTAGGCCTGTAGAGATAGAAAGAGCGACTGATATAAAACGACCCAGAAAATATATTATATGCTTAAAAACAGCGAAGAAATAGTAAGTAAAGTTTAAGTCCATAAAGAACTGGAATACCATTTTTCTTGGTGTCTGAGGGACTTGGCAAGTTATCGGACAATACACATGAATATCACTTAGCCAATTTGTAAGTATGCAACGATTAATTTCTGGTACAAAATAGTTTACTCTTCCTTGGTGCCCTTGATATAAGGCAAAATAAATGCCAAGAGATTTAAAGAACTAGTAAATTCAAGTTACTTCGTAACGAAAGGAAAGGGTTTACAACGAAAATATCTCCTAATTGACGCCACTCATACGGAAAGAAGAATCACATTTGCTTCTCTGGAGCACAAAAAAGTTGTACGATAAAAGGGCAAAGGGGACTCGAGATAAAGAGATACAAGAGGTCATAAGCAGAGATAAAAAAGCGCTTTACTGAATGTTCTCGCGACAGTCCATAAATCACCGGGCAGCGCTAAATATGCGTAAGTAGGGGAGGGTTTTCCTATAAGGTAAGGTAGGCCTTTCTGGGATTTCGCTGCTAAATGTTACTGGTTTGTAACCGTCAGGTAATGTCCGTGAGAAGCTAAAGCATATCAAGGTTATTAATAATGAAGAAAGACCTTAAAATCTTCCCTTGTTGTAAATATTTAGTAGTGGATCTGTTGGTATGTGTGAATAAGATTAAGAAATATATATATATATATATATATATATATATATATATATATATATATATATATATATATATATATATATATATATATATATATATATATATATATATATAATAATTTATATTTAATATACATACATATATACATATATATGTATATATATTATGTTATATTTAATATACATACATATACACACATATATATACATATATATATATATATATATATATATATATATATATATATATATATATATATATATATATATCTTCAGGAAAAGTGTATGGGTTGATGCTTGTGCGTGTGTAACATATTGTGTATATGTATGCATCCACACAAGCACAAACATACATAAATACGGATTCACCTTCCCCCTCCCCCCTCCTCCTTCCCTTCCACACACGCGCACACACACACACACACACACACACACCTTCATCTCAGCATCTTTTTCGTTCATTCAAACCCAGCCTTCACGCTTCACTACCGTAAAGGCGTATTGGCTTAAAAGTCCTTAACTCATTCCAAATTTGGTATCTATAGACGTTTCTCCTTCAGATATTTTGCGTTCATTCCCATTCAGCCTTCTCCTTTTCAGTATCCATATTCAAAATTGTATCTTCTGCAAACACCGAGATTTTAGACAGAATTCACGACCTATTTTCTTATCCCTTTATCTTACTTCTCTCTTCACTCCATCCACAGCGATATTAGGTAGTCAGGAAGGCTTGCCATGATTTTTTCTTAGACCCCCTTTTGTACCAAATTGTGTACTCTCCTTTCTGTATATTTTAACAGATACTTTGTTTCCATCACAAAGTTTTAATTTCTCAGAACAAAGTAACTTTTACAACATATTTCCCCAGCAGACGCCACATTATAAGTCACTTGTATATACAAACGCCAGTTTTACCATACGCTTTTTTTTAGCCCATGCACACAACATACACCTCTTTCCTGCACTCTCAAACTTCACACAGTGTTTAATAACAAACATTTGGTCCACATACCTTTGCGATCTCAATCCTTCTATCACCATTCCTACTTTTCAGTAAAAATGCTGCCATACACCTCCTTCAGATTAGTAATGATATGCCAGTTTTTTTTTTTTTATGGAAGTGAGCATGTGTTAAATTATGTACTGGGAGAATGAGTGGTATCGTGTGAAAATGGGTCTGAGACAACGATGTGTTGTCTCATTAGCTGTTTGGTGTATTAATGGGCGGAGTGATGCTGATGCAGGTGTGTAACTAGAAAATTTGCCATGATAGAGTGTGGAAAGGTTGATTTTTGCAGATTGTACATTGCTCATTTTGAAAGTGAAATGAAACTCCAATAATTAGTAAAAGTGAATGTTGATATAGATGAAGGAAAGATGGCACCTGTTCATTCATGCAGGTATTTATGAATGCATTGGAGGATGTTAGGATGAGGAAACAGAATAGGTGAGGCAAAACATGTAGAAGGATGTGGCGAAAAGATTGGGAAGAGGCCTTGAGTGTCTTTGAAGCCAAAGGTAGATTAACTTTCTATAAAAACACCAATTCAGAATTTAACGTTCATGACATTTATAGTAAAAAAACCAATGTAAATGAGTTGGAGAGATGGAGTGGACAAGATTAAGACTGAGTTCCCATTCTCTTGCTATTGAGGTTGGCCGTTGGAACAGAAGAGGGAGGGCCGGTTACCTGTAGAGGAGAGGTTGTGTGCGTGTGGCCAAATACAAACTGAGCAACATGTAATCGAAGCATGCCCCAGGACCTACCAGATTCGGACCCAGTATGATATCTCATCAATGAGCGACTTGATGATAGAAAGATCAGACTATGCAAATGTTTGTCATATCGCAAGCTTATTTTGAAAGGTTTTCAAATAATAAGATGCAAACTCTCTTATCGTGCCTCCCCAGCTGACTTCATTTTGTGTTACAATTTTAACGCATTTCCAGTCTAATCTGAATGTGTGATGTTTATTAGTCTATTGTATATTATTGTTGTTATGTGATATGGAATTGGATATTCTAAACAGCTCTCGATATGATCTCTTTTTGTGTTATTTAAAAATTCATATTAATTATTGTTGCCATTTGTTTTGAATACAGTTCTTTTAATTTTCTTTTTCCTTTTAGGAAATGTAATTTGTGAAATGAGTTTTATGTATTTGGACCGTTGTGTAATTTCATAATATTGTTTTTGATGTTTCTGTGGAGAATGGTCAATAAAATATCTATCTATCTATCTATCTATGAATGGATTGCTGAGCTCTGCTCTTTTATGAAAGTGATATTAGAATGTTAAATACTATAAAAGTAAAAAAAAAAAAAAGTGCAGCAGCTGAGATGTACTGGTTGTGTAGTATGTGTGGCATAGGAAGAGTTCAAATGGAGAGAAATGCAGAAATGCATAAAAGAAGTGACAGAAGTTTAGACTGTGTGTACGGGTGAGTCTTGAGTGTTTTGAGATGTTTTAGCCATGTGGAGGAAAATAGAGGAAGATAAGAGGAGGAAAAACTCTATGATTCAGAAGTGTAAGGGGGAAGGAGGAGAGGAAGGCCAGGAGGTGATGTATAGAGGAAATAAAGAGACATTGGAAAGTGTATGAATTAACATTCACCAAGACTACAAACCGAAGATAAACTATCATTTTGCTAGTTTGAAAGAATAAAAAAGAAAATCACATTTGTGGTTGTATACCATATCGTCATATACTC
>NC_089748.1:78709149-78719149 GCF_040412425.1 Macrobrachium rosenbergii
GCTATTTTCAACTGAAATAGTAATGGTATGGTCACATACAACATTGTGTCTAAGACTGTAACCATAAAAAGAAAGAAGAGAAATACGGACTAAACGCAACCAATCTATGTATAGGTCTCTCAACCTACACCTTTGAAAAATTCGAGGATAAGAAGGAGTAGGCATAGCATGACACGTTGGATGCTCAAGCTAGATTATCTACTGAAGAGAGGGCAATATTTATCTAGACTTCACATTTGCAAGTGCACAGAGCTGTGCAGGAAGACCCAGCTTGTAGCACTTGCACCTTTCCCTGACAGCCTGCTTTGCATCCACATTTGGTAAGCTGTTGGCAACTCTGGCTAAGGGCGAGTTGGTTGTCCAGAGGACTTGCCATGCTTCACCAGACTTTGCCATCCCCACTCAGCAGGGTTCTCTGGCTGTGGCTGACACTGGGTGGCCTGCCCCACACACAACCAGCCTGGCACGCAGCACGCTTGGTGTGTTGGAGGAGAGCTCCTGGTTGGTGGAATGGCCTCATATGCCCTTTGTTTTCTGGCAAACATATCAAGTCTAGCCTCATCCACAGTGCCAGCAGTGCTGGATCTTTCATACATAAGTATGACAAACCTCTCAGGACCTTCAGGTCACTCTCTTCCACTCTGAGAGGGTAGTGACTCAGTTTGGAGAACACAGTGGAGGCCTCTGGAAAGATGTTCCATGTCTGCCAGGCGGTCTTCTTGCCCTTGCTCCGAAGGCTGACACTGTATCACAGCCTGTGAACGCATGGAAGAAGAGCATGCCATTCACCTTCTCCTGGCCCAGAGAGTTGCACAGGTCATGCACAGCAATCCAGCGCAGGCTCTGGCCTTGGCCAAATGCCACCCATAGCTTCTCTAGCCCTAGATTGTGGAGAGTGGAGAAAGCACTGACTGCAACGACAAGAACATCTGTGTCATTTGCTTTAACCGTGATGGTCTTGGCTCCATGTTCTGTGGCATATTTGGCATGGAGAAAGATGCGGGTGTCAGCTTCCTCATGAGAGCACTTTTCCAGTCCCTGAAGACTAGCCTCATGAGTGCTGAGGACAGCAGACCCTTTCGTGGCAATGACAACATTTTGTGGCAGACATCTGGGCAACTTTGTCTGCCAGAACTGGAACAACTCTGTCTTGTTGGCATCGTGTCTTGGAAATTGCGCCAGTTGGATGGAATTGTGTTCTTGTCTGTCACCTTGCGCCTTCCTCCTTGACCACGTTGGAGCCTGGTCTCAGCTTTGAGGCTGATGTATTGTATACATCAAATACAAGATGTGATGATGTGTACTTGCTGCTATAGGATTGTATCACAGGCAAGAAGTCGCAAAGTGCATAGCCCTCAAGGTCTTTCCTTTCTTTGGTGGCAAGGCATGGACCAAAGCTGATCCATCTACAATGAGGACATCAGTCTTTGGTTCTTTTGTCTTCTAGTGTAACATGACTCTCAGGACCGAGGTCAGCTGAGACTTCTGACATGTGTACAGCCTACCACCCTCACTAAGGGAAGCTGGGAATGTTTGATTCTCGTGCTGGAAGAATTCCTGCAGATCACATTCACGGCTCTGACAGGATATAAATAGCTTTGAGAAAAGCTGGCAATCCTCCTTCAGAAGTTTCTGCTTTGACTGTTCTACAGGAGCAGCTTCTTGCCTGAAGAAGTCAGTTCTGTTCTTCTTTATCGGCTCATAGAAGGAGACTGCATTGTTTGCCAAAGAGTCTGAAAACTTCTGAAATTTAGTGTACCTCTGTCAAGGTGTGTCTGTACAAGTTCTGCTGAGCTGGGGTGGGCAATGTCTTTGTTGTCAATGGAATACAGATCCTGGCTCTCTTCCCTGAAAAGGACTTCCCAAGTGTTGCAAAGCCAATGACAGCTTGCTGACTCTCTCCAAGAATGTCTTCTGCGCATGAGGTGTTTGTTCATGGTGTGTTGTCTGCTCATTAGACTCCTTACTTTGAACCTCTGTTTCGTATGCAGACACCAAGCCGGATGATCTCTGGGCCAGCCACCATCCATCTTCTGAGTGCTGACGGATCTTCAGTCAGCCCAATGGCTCCGCCATCAGCCTTTATAAAGGCATTGGTCTGCTCATGAGCTTGGTCAAGAGCCATTGCTGAGAACTGGCGACTGGTCTTGTGCACACAAAGTTGCCAGCCTTGAACTCCTTGTGCAACTCTGGGTGTGAACTCTCTAGGTAAGCATGTCCCTGAGGTGAATAGGCAGCCAACAAGCATAGTTTGTATTATTGTTGGAAAGAAGTAGGGTATCAGCTCATGCAATGCCTGGCAGTAGAGGGACAAAATTGGCCTCACGGAAGGACCTGATCAGTAGGAATATCACAAGTTCCATAGACAACACCATGTGCCAGAAGTGGAACTGTGGACTCTGCTGTCTTCGAAGGTCACACCACCTCAAACTCTAATGCCTGCTCATTGTTGTTTGCTTTCTCAGCACAGTAGTCAGTGTATGCTGTCCTCAGGAGTTTGTACAAACTAGAGGCTGTAACCTGGTGCATCTGCCGTGTCCTGGTTACACTTGCAGCTGACAGGAAGGATTCTGCAGTTCCAGATGAAGCAACTCCTGCCTCCACCAGAGCTCCTGTCCAACCACTGCCATGAAGAAGAGTACCAAGAGATGTCATCGCTGCCATCTCAATGTGCAGACCACCAAACATTACCAGATACTTGTCTTCGCCATACTGATCAGGCCACTGCCACTGCACCCTGCTTTGCTACGGCATAGATTGGCTGATCAGCTGTGATTATGGGTATCTGGCCAGGGTTCAGAAAATCAGTGACATCCTGCACTTTCTGCATCACGTGTTTGATCGTAGCAACAGAATGAGCCTGATCACGCAGGAGAGGAAGCAATGAAGTTATGGTTACTTCAAATTCTGGGGCTTCTCTTCATTGAAGCGTGATGAGCTGACCACGTCAGATTCACTGCATCATCTATTTCCTGGGTGACTATGACCTTGTCTAGCCACTGATACTCCAGTGCAAGCTGTGGCCCCAAGATATCTGTGGTTGGCTTTGGTATTGCAGTGTTTGGTGGCACAGGGTTCTTTGTTTGAAAGGAAGCTGGTGAGATGTTTGTGAATGTGTCCGGCAATTCAGGCACCGACCTCACTTTCTCAGGTGCAAACTTTAGTTGCTGTCTTTCCTGTCCAGTGTTCTCCTTGGTGGGGTGCTGAAATATGGAGATGCTAGTTCCATGGAAGGAGGTAGTGGCAGTAGTTGCAGATGGGTTGTGGTCGATGTTGTCCATCACTGCAGTGGTGAACAACCCTTTTCGCAGTACTGGGGACAGACCACACCCTCCTCCACATATTTGCTAACTGTGGCATCTCCTAATCAGTGCAGAGACCTCCAGTACTCTGTCATAAGAGATACTGAAGCCATACTGATGTAGCATTTCAACCAGGTTTCTTCCTGGTTTTGGCATAGACTGAGAGTCCATGTAGACTGGGAATGGTGTTTCTCTGTCTTTGGAGTGTCTATGAGTTGTTGCTCCTCTTTGTATCGGGAGTAGCAGTTGAACTGCATGAGCTGTGCAATGGCCTGGTCTGACTTTGATGCTCCAAATCGTAACTGTGACTTGATGTCAGCCCCATGCTCAACCATCCCTACAAACTGGAGCAGGAGAGGAGGCACAGAATTTTCGTACACAAGCCTCAGAAAATGTGCCATCAAACCGTGACTGATGATCAAGTATAGACTTTCTGAGAATATTTGCTGCTTTAGCAATGATAACTGCCTCTGAAAGATCAGATGATTGAGCAAGTGCTTTTCCCACATCCTTTTGAAATGCAAGTAATACATCTCTGCCAGATTTATGAGCCTCAAGTTCTGGAATTTCTGCCAGAAGTTTGTCTTTGAGTCTCGTGGAATTTACACTTGGTGACTCTACACCTAATTGTTCCAGACGTTGTTGGTAGAGGTGGCAAATATCTGCCAGCCGAAATGTGACTAGATCATCTGAACAGAGGTTGTTTTCAACAATGTATGTCATCAGTTCTGACAGAACTAGTGGATACACATCTGATTCTGACTCAGTGCTACCTTGGTCTTTCTCAAGGCTCCTCAGGTAGGACCTTTTTCTGTTGTAGAGGGCACAAAGACAGGCATGGTGATACTTAAACTCCTGTGCAATGACATCCCACCAGTCAACTTTAGCAAGGAGCTTGCCATCACTAAGTATCTCTGCACATTCACGCAATTTCAAGTCAAGGCCCTTAGTACTAGCCTGTCTGAGATCAGATGCAGGTGCCACTTTCTCAGAAAATGCAAACTTCATTGTCATGACTGGTTCGGCGCAGTTTTGCACGACTAGTCTCAGTGTTGCTGGTCTGGTCATTGGATTGTCGCTTTCTTGCACGGTCCAGTTTAGTGTTGTTAAACAACAAGCGACAGTTCACATGGTACTTTGCTGCATTTTTTCCTGAGAGTGGCTCTATGCCATCACCTTCATCCAGCCTTGCTGGATCCATTATCAGTGGCATTTCATTAATTTCACTGAACATGGGAATGTTCCTTGCCAGCATTGTGTACCCATCATGGTCTAGGACATGATGACTTGGAGGTGATGTCAAGTGCTCACCTCTTTGTCCTTCTGACAAAGACAACACAAACTCCAGTTTGTTTTTCTACTGCTCAATATTGATTGGCATCACATTCTGCCATGATTTCACTTTTGATTAAGGCCGAGGGGTTATCCTTTTACCACCTTAAACAAAGCACATTTCCTGTATGGGATTCAACTAGGTTCGGTCTCCCCTACACCCTAGCCCGATCATTCATCCAGTGCCATTTAAGTCCCGTGTGATCTGTACACCATCCGGGTAAGTACATGAACCATCATGTACAGCCCCCATACCCTTGGCTCAGCTCTCCCGCGCTGGCACATCCTGTCTGTTCAGGTGCGGCTATCTAACTATAGCTGGTCTGGGGCTGTTAGAAAGCATTTGGGACACTAAACTAAACTATACTACAACTACTAGTCTAAGACTACAGGATTAGTAAAGCTGGATTAGCTGGCACTGAACCCCATGCTGAGTTACACAGCAGTGATGTCTACCAGTGTGCCCTGGGTTGTGTGCAGACATACACTCTTTTACATTTATTAATTTTCCTTCAAAATTGATGAGTTATTCGAAAGAGATGGCCTCATTAGATCTAAAACCACAGAAACCAAGATCCATGCTTAAAACGATAATTGTTGAACGGGCATTATTTCTCATTATAATTATTGTTTCTATCTTTTCTTTGGCAGCCATATAGCCCCCATATTTAAAGGTAAACTGTACTGGGAAGCTACAGAAACATAATATTCTCAAGAAATAGTATGGAAGAGCTTTTTACCATATTGCTAGAAGCAAATACATGCCATTCTAGTGAAAAAAATTAGCCAAAATCTGTCGATACTGGCCGCCATCTTGGAATTTGGCCCCATATTAAATTTTTTTGCGTACAGCGCCCTTTCTGATAGAGGGAACTTTAAAGAGCACTTGTGCAAAATTTCATGCTTGTTTCACTATCTGAACGATTCTTATGAAATATGCAATTATCTGCTGCACTATAAGCTCCATGAAGCCATGCACCGCGTATAGCTCGAGAATTGTCGATGACATTCATGGAGATTCTATCTCCTGTTGTGAAAGCCTTTTTAGATATAAAGAGCTTGTATTTTTAAAGTGGATACTCAGTGATGACTTCTGTTTAAGCCTTTCCCTTAAGCTGAAATATTTGTTTAGAGGTTAGACCGTTTTTTTTTTAATCATCAGGTTTTGAGCCTAGGCCAACATCTTAGCAGCTCAGCGGACAGCAGTAATCTCTTAGAAATGCCTTCCCCATCGAAGTGGCTTGTTCAAAGGCAATTTTATTTATTTTTTCGCATAAAGCAATTGGACAAACATGTGAAATGCACTGTCACAAATACACATGAACTTATCCACGTGGGAGCTTTTCAAAAGTGACCTCACTTCAGCAAAGAGTATCATAGAAATACTTGATATATGGTTTGAAAACCCTATCAAGGGATTCATGTCCATTTCTTACTTTTTAAGCAGTGGCTGATTTTATACTTAGACATGAATGTTTACAGCACATTCCTTGTCTCTGGTTTTTAGCCATAACCCAAGTCTTAATTACAAGTATAAAATATTTTGTATTCCCAGATAGAGTGCGTTTATGTATGAGCTTCTTATTATAGTTTATAGATATCCAGGAATCACTCTCCTGTTTTCTTCTCTTCATGAATAATTGCAGCCCTGCAGTGTCAGTATAGCGTTAAACATAAACAGTCGAGGTTTACAGTAATGTTTCCTATGTAGAAATACACTTAATAGTAGGAATGACATCACTATCATAGAAAGCGTTCATCGCTACCATTTCCGATATTGTATGTAATATCTTACTAATGTGAATAATTTTCTCCGTGTCTATTATTTAGCATCATGTGGATCTGCTTTCCAACGTCATATAAAAAATAATGGAAAACCCAGGCAGCTAAACTCTTTTATAAGTGCACCTCGCATCCCGAGCCTAAATACCTTGGTTTAATCACCAGCTATCTAAGTTTATTTGTGCCTCATATTATAACCAGCAAGGCGTCAAATCTCCTCCTGGGTTGGGCTGTCCGCATTCTAGACATATTTATTCTGACATCAAGTTTTTAAGAAATTTATTCTTAGTTCTTCCATACGTGTGCTGCACCAGCTGTTATGAGCACAATTGCAAGAGATCGTGGACTGTTAGCCAAATGTTCTTACACCACACATACACGCACACACATATATATACAAATAGATTTTTTACACACATCGGGATCGACCCCAATCCCTTAAATGAAAGGCTAGGACTCTAACAACTGACCCGCACACAGGTCATAAAAGAAACTGGAACCTCAGTACCCCAGGCACTGTAATGCTTAGGTTCAAACTCCGTTTATGACTTGTATGGATCAGTTAGTAGCGCCCTGGACTTTCATTTGAGGGACTGGGGTCTTGATCCTGATGTGAGTCAGAAATTTTATTTCTGTGAAACACGTGCTCGTGTTCATTAGTCCTAATATATATATATATATATATATATATATATATATATATATATATATATATATATATATATGTGTGTGTGTGTGTGTGTGTGTGTGTGTGTTTGTCTGTGAGTGTGTGTGTATATATATATATATATATATATATATATGTGTGTGTGTGTGTGTGTGTGTTGTCTGTGAGTGTGTGTGTGTATGTATATATATATATATATATATATATATATATATATATATATATATATATATATATATATATATATATATATATATATATATATATATATATATATATATTTATATATATATAATATATATATATATATGTGTGTATATACATATGTGTGTGTGTGTGTGTATGTATTTATGTAAATGTGCGTATTTGTGGGTATATGCACGCATGAATAGACTCTCTCTCTCTCTCTCTCTCTCTCTCTCTCTCTCTCTCTCTCTCTCTCTCTCATCAAATACAGATAAAAAGCTAGAGATTTCAGTGTGAGTGCAAACACAAACTCAACCTCATATGCACACGTACACACATACACCGCACCCATCCAATCCTTCAACAAAGAGCCATAATTCATCTTGGGGTCTTAGCAGGTGAAGTATGTTCCTCAGCTTCCGTTCGAAGTACGGTCATCCATCGCTTGAAAAATTAGAAGCACTGAAAAAACCCTATATTCAGGTGCCTTGTGTATTCATCAAGCTGAATTACATCATGTAAAAGTTCACCCCTAGAGTTGAGGTCCAATTATGAGTAATATATAATAATTATTCCTTTACTTTGACGGTGTTTTTCTCCCGTAATGGATTACTCGAGGTGGAAAGTTTGTCGCTACTTTGCATAGGGCGATTTATAGGTTGGGTCCTACTCACTCCATCAATGCTTAGTGTTCTCTCTCTCTCTCTCTCTCTCTCTCTCTCTCTCTCTCTCTCTCTCTCTCTCTCTCTCTTGTGACCATACCCACAATTTCATGGAGAAATAAGCAAAAAGAATGTAAAAAATAATAACTTATAGGGCATATATCGCACGAATATTTTGCACATTTCCATTATATTTATATATATATATATATATATATATATATATATATATATATATATATATATATATATATATATATATATATATATATATATATATATATATATATATATACATATACATATACATATATGTGTGTGTATGTGTGTGCATTATTATATGTTAATGCACATAAAGTGTAAGTTTCGTGTAGGATTCTAAAACTGTTAGCTGTGAACAAAACTTAGTATTTGTATTGAGTATGTTGAGTCACTATAAAGTAATGTACACAGTTTTTCATTCATTTGTTTACATATATATGATCTTTATGAAAAAATATCATGTTTTTAAATACAGTCTATAAATGACGTTAAATGGAGTGTAAAAATGCTGTAAATAAGTGTAAATTGGATGACGTTTCCCCGTTTTGTTTAGCCTGTATTCAGCTGGCTTAAATTATTAACGAGAACGTTTATTCTCACGGAAGGCAAGTTAAAGTGGAAATGTCAATTTAAGTTATAGGAACGTCATTTTCTGTATTCAAGTACGACAATGAAGTTACTCCTTAATTAAGTCATAATGAAATAATAGGTTCCTCTAGATAGTTTAGAATATGACTTAATTAGTTTGTTTTTAATAACTGATGAATTTTAATGCAATTCTGCAGAAAAAAATAGACATTCGATCTAGAAAATTTTAGGTTATTAGTGTACATGTGTGACATGTAATCTCCTCATGCTATAAAATTACTGACCATAAAGCCATCTGTAGTTTTATGATCCTTGTAATATCCGATCTGTTTAATATCTTTGATTTATGTGAACAAAAAATGATGAAATGGATACCGTATGTATATATCGAAATAGAAGTTACACACACACATATTAACTAAAGTACACTAAACGTTATCAACGTAATTGTAAGTAAAAAGCGGTCTGCAAGATTATAACGAAATTAGTAAATATTTTGGAGCACATTTCACGGCTAGAAGACTGTTCTGAATGCATGGCGTTTGCAAACTATCGGTGAATGTAGTTAATGTCCAAAATCTTGATATTCTTTGCGTCATTACAATAGTGTTGATATACAGAGCACCTTACTGAAATTCATGAAACTAAAGCAATGTTTAAAGCTATTGGTTTACCCACAGCCTCGTCTTCAACAAAAAAGTTAAGTATACCTTAGTTTTACCAGACCACTGAGCTGATTAACAGCTCTCCTAGGGCTGGCCCGAAGGATTAGACTTATTTTTACGTCGCTAAGAACCAATTGGTTACTTAGCAACGGGACCTACAGCTTATTGTGGAATCCGAACCACATTATAGCGAGAAATGAATTTCTATCACCAGAAATAAATTCCTCTAACTCTTCATCAGCCGGCCGCGGGAATTGAACTCCGGCCCATCGAGTGACAGTCTGAAGCTCAACTGATTCAGCCAACGAAGGGCTTCGTCTTCAACAAAACTGGTAGTACGTTGCACCGATAATGATATTTCTGTTCAAACTGTGGCATGGTTGTTCATCAAGACCTCTGAGAATTAGTGCAAGTATTGTAAAAACAGTACCGTAAAATCAATTACAACATAAAAAAATGAATTCGGCGCAAAGTTACGCTGTAGTGTACGTGGCAAGAAAACGGAAATTCCTTTTACAACAATGAAACAAT
Source organism: Macrobrachium rosenbergii (assembly GCF_040412425.1). Taxonomy (NCBI): domain Eukaryota; kingdom Metazoa; phylum Arthropoda; class Malacostraca; order Decapoda; family Palaemonidae; genus Macrobrachium; species Macrobrachium rosenbergii. The sequence continues at coordinate 78,718,907 of NC_089748.1, forward strand.
ATGAATATGCCATCAGAATACTTAATGAATGTAGTATTTATTTTAAATTACGATATACAAACCCAAACAGCAAGTCCTAACTTTTGTCGTAGATAATGTACTTTTGAATTATTTGGAAGATTATAGAAAGTATAATGAACAAAAAAATCAAGTAATTCATTGATGTCAGCTCTAAACAGCAAGGGATGTTAGTTTCAAGACAAATTTAATTGCTTAATTCATATGAAAATAAAATAAAAATAT
>NC_089748.1:78724149-78819149 GCF_040412425.1 Macrobrachium rosenbergii
CTCGGCGGTAGAGTCGACAGTGCGGACAGCAGCTAAGGGTGTGGGCGAAGGGGGCTGGTCGGGAGACTTGTGCGTTCAACTTGGTGAGATCCACCGTGATGCAAACTCCCTTGGACTTTGGGACGATGACTAGAGGGTGGCACCATTCAGATGGCTCGCCTCCACAAGGCTTAATGATTCCCTGCTGGACCATGGAGTCTAGTTCATTCTTGACAGGTTCGCGGAGCGTAGGGGATCTGCCGTGGGGTGTGAATGGCGAATGGGACCGCATCCTCCTGAGGTGAATTTTCATGGGAGGGCCGGCCATCGGCCTTAATGGTGCTCCTTTAAGGTCTTCCTTAGACACGAGCACATCCTGGAAGGCTTGTAGGAAATTTTCTCGGGCCTCAGCAGGGCTCGTGTTGGCATGGAGGTAACTCCTTACATCGATTAACGGGGGTGACCTGCAGGATGGGCCGTGGAAAGCCTAAGGGGATGATGGCCAACTCCTTGCAGAGTGCATAGGACAGGAGTGGCATCTGAACACCTTCATGGACTTGAATCGTGGTGTGGCAGGACCGCTTGGCACAATTACAGGGTGGCCTTAAAGGTACCTAAAGCTGGTGTCATCTTTGACCCATCAGCCGTGGAGGGCTCACTGACGTGGCAGGAGGCTGTAGCGCAGTCCTGGGAATGCGAAGAAATTCCAAGTGCTGAGGGCCCATCACTGGATATATCAGCTCCTGTGTCAGGCAGCATCATAATCTTGGATGTCTCATCCCTATAGGTGAGAGTGAGGGATATGGGCGACGGTAAGGGGCAAGTCGTTGTGGAAAGGGTCTCGACCTTGCGACAGCTGGAAGACTTGTTAGAAGGGGGCGTGGCATTGGCTTGGCCTCCTTGCTTGGCACTCACCCGCTGTCTGCAACACTTGTCATAGTGGCCCACTCGGCCGCAGTGTCTGCATGTGGCCTTGTTGGTAGGGCACTTTGGGGTCCTGCGCCAGTGTCCCTTGCCACTACAATTTCCACATACACTGTCGGTGGCTGGGCACTTGTCTGCAGAGCCATGCTTCCTTGTGCAGGAAAGGCATGAAGAGTCTCTGTTAGGGGGTTGGTGCTGGTAGCGTCCTTGCTGCCATGTCTTTTGGTTTTCTTATAAGCAGACATGGCACACAATTTAGAAGGAGGGGCACGTGGTGCTTGGTGGCTGGTCCGTGTGGCCTCATAGGAGCGACATTCGTTGACCATGGTGGCCAGTGGAGCTGCAGCATCCAGGGCAATGAGTTTCTGGGTGAGCTCCTCGTCCCTGATCATCTTCAGCTGAGTCTCTTCGCAAGCAGCAGAATGGCTAAGACAGACGCTGATTTCCTCTGCTACGTGCTTCAGTCGGACGTAGAAATCATTGAAGCTTTCCCTTCCCTCTGTTTGCAGGAAAGCAGGTCCCTGCATCGTGAGCTTCATTCCGCAGGTTCTTAATGCTCCTGGAGAACATTCAAGACCTCATCCACACTCCGATCCGTGTCTGGTGGTACGTTGAGCGTGTGTTCAAGTATCCTTTGTGTCTCAGGCTAAGGCACATACGAAGTTGTATCAACTGCTTCCTGGTAGGCAATGCCCCTAGGTCCACCATCACTGTAGTCATCCAGCATCTGCGCCATTCCTAAACACCTGGTATGTAGCGTCAGGACGTAAAGGCGGTGGGGGTCTGGGCGATGGCCTTCTGTGCGGTGGTGGCTGGGTGGGCGTTGGCACTGAGGGCTGTGTAGGAAGTTGTTGCGAGCCCGCTGGTGTTGCTTGCTGTTGGGCAGGGTTGACTGTAAGTAGCTGCAACAGGGCGGTGAAACGTTGAGCTTCCTCCTCTCTTCTTAAAATTGTCCTCTTGGCAGGCGTAGATCCTCTTCGTGACGGCGTTGTTCCTCTTCTCCGACGTTGTTCCTCCTCTCTCCGATGTGCAGCCAACTCAGCCTGTCGAGATTCCTCAAGGTATTTGATGAGGAGCCTTAACTCTGCATTTGGAGCTGTGGGAGGCGGTAAAGTCAGGTGTGGTGAGAGCAAAGGCGGGGTTGCGGCGTTATAAAACCTGGTGGGGTTCAGACGGTCTGTTGGTGAGACTGGGTGTGAAGGCCACTGGTGGTCCTCAAGGTCCTGGTCGTTTGTATATCCTCAGATTCGTCTTGATGTGAAGCAGAAGCCATTATGAACTGTTTTCAGTGCCATACACAGTTACAAGAAGATGAGAGAGAATTTCACAGTTTTAATTATAAAAGTTACTGTAAATAATTCCACTGTGTGGCGAGATAACACTGGCAGGCGGGGGAGTGGAGCAGGTCTGGGAGGGCTCCTGGGGTTGGCGGTGGTCTGGCTACTTGCCTTGACGGTTGACTTGACTCGGAAAAGTCGGCAGTGTGTGCTTATTGATGAGGGGCGGGTGGACGCGCTGGCCAGGCTCCGTGAGCTGGGTGGGGTTATAGGGTTCACTGCGTGGCTGGGGAGGGGCACAAAGAAATACAACCCACCAAAATCAAAGCACTAAAATTACACTGCACTGGCACTTCACAAACATTGCACAAACACTGTAAGGTCCTGTAGAAACACCACAACAACACTGTAAAGATCCTCAGGCGATGAAAGAATATCCACAGGCGATCGTAGAATATCCACAGGCAATCGAGGGTAATGGCGACTCGATTTGAAATGCTGAATCTTAGCGTTCCCTTGAAAAGCTGGATGGTTAACTCACTGCGCCATGGTGATATGTGATGATGTCTTGTAGGAGAAGACTGAATGTTGCAGGGATGGAGAAATATCCCCTGAGTCATAAGTTGCTTTATTCCATACAGCAAACAGGTGAACACAGAGAGGGAACTGCAATGCATAACTCGCCAAGAGAAGCAGGAAGAAAAATCATGCGCATGTGCGGAGTGCGGATTCATGCGCATGCGTTAGCAAAAGACAATGTTCATGAAATAGAATACATATATACATACAATAATATATGGAGTAATCCACACATACATATATATATATTCACGTATTTCCATTCCTCCCTCTTAGCCAGCCAAAATAATTTGAATTTCTAATTAAAAGCACTTCTCATTTGAATGCTAGGCCAGCCAACATGGTGGGAAAGTAGGGTAGCACTTGTTTTCAACTAAGAACGCATCCTTCTCTGCACCTGAACGAAATGAGTACAATAGCAACCCCTTTTGACCCCCCACATCATGTGTCTAGTAGCTGATGCCCCTCGTTAGTGTTATAGTTGAATCCAGGCTGTGAGGTAGAGAGAACCTTAACCTCTAAGTACTTAATCATAAGGCCCAATTTTTTCCACTCTTTTGCTGGCTGTATGACTTTTGCAGGTCGACCGAGGATTACACTCCGAAGCAAAACAATCTGAAAGGAGTGCCCTGGTTTTCTCACACCCATGCACTCCGCGCACAACCAGCAACCTGCACACACAGGCGTCTTTCCATCTCTCACTGGTGAAGACTAACCACGTTGAGTGGCCAAGCCCTTACATGTTAAGCGTAAAGCAGCTACAGGCCCCAGGTACATCAACCACAATTAGTCAATAAGCCAGCTCCTTTCTTTCTGTGAAATTCTTTTTTCATTTCTCCAAATCTCAATTTTCATTCTCCTAAAACGCAGCTCCTTTGTTAAGCCAACCTACGTACCAAGCAGCCCGTGAATCACCCCATGACTTGCTTTGAAACCAGTCTAATTCAATTCAGTGATCAGTACTCAATTATTCCCTCCATAGTGTAAATTAAGGGCCAATTAATTTAAGTAACTCAAGTGATCAATTCCTCCATAGCGCATAGGTTCATGTGAGAGAAATTATTTGTGCTAGATCGCTAACCCTGGCCTGTTTTCCAGGAGTTCAACCACGTTCTGCTCAGTCAAACCTCTGCCTTGTGAATCAATCCTTAAACAAACTGCCATCTCTGAAACCAAGAAAGTCTGGATAGCATTTCCCCAGTTGCACACAAAGCCAATTACGGATATTATTACAAGCCTTACCACACTTTCCAATTTCAGACGTGCCATTCATGTCACTGTAATTTTCATTTTCATTAAGTTCATTGCCTGCTGGATCCTCAGCTCCAGCCTCATTTGATTGCTTCATGTATAAATAAATTCAATGTAACGTAACCATTGACTCATTCCCATGGCGACCTTCTATTCTTTTATCAGATTGGTGACGTAAGGTAAGTTCTTCACTTTCCCTCCCAAGCTGTGAAGTGTACCTAACCTTGGTGACAAAGGCTAAAGAAATGGTGACCTGCAGTACACCACAACAGCTTACAAATATAAAAAAATCATATAAAAAAAAATAATATATCTGTTTCAGTCCCTTATGTATAATTATTACACTAATACCAACACTGCACACTGCTCCACTGTTCAAATGAAATAAGCACAGAATGTATTATAGTCAATATGCAGGGTATAGAAACACTCGAATGATTTTCATAATTATAATTAAACTTCCCAACACCAAAATAAGAAAAATAATTATATGAATAAACTTTTTACAACCTGCCACTATTAAAATAATAATAAATAATGAATAACACCAAAATGCAAATACACAAATAATTTTAATGATATGATCACTGCCAAAATAGGTATGTACACGATAAGAGCTGAAACTCCCCTCTTCTAGAGGAAGAGGGAGGAAAACAAGGTAATATCAAGGAGTGAGAGAACAGGAATATTAAAGAAGAAACTTAATAGGTATTTACAAATATAATATGTAGTGAGTTTTGCACATACTAGATGGCGGGTTGTCACAATATATATATATATATATATATATATATATATATATATATATATATATATATATATATATATATATATATATATATATATAAATATATATATATGTATATATATACATATATATACAATATATATCTATATATTATATATATATATATATTATTATATATATATTGGATATATGTAATTTAATAGTTAATGCTTCTTTCATCTCTTCGTAACTATATGCTTGTAATTACATGAAGCCGAAAATATCCAGACGGAAGAAATTGAAGAGCCTGTGAATATGGTCATGAGAATCGAACCCGCGTTACCATATTCACAAGGAGGTCACGTTGCCGGGTTCGATTCTCGCGGCCTATTCACAGGCTCTTCAATTTCTTCCGTCTGGATATTTTCGGCTTCGTAGTTACAAGCATATCCAAAAAAGCGCGAAGAATTGAGAAGTTAAGAGGGCATTGTAATATTAGAATTACATATGTGTCTGGTAAAAGTGACCAGGAGATTCTACATATATATATATATATATATATATATATATATATATATATATATATATATATATATATATATATATATATATATATATATATATATATATATATATGAAGTAAAAACCAGTACTTGTACATAAAACTTCCTTTATTTAGTTATGACTACCGGTTTCTGAGTAACTGTTTCCATCATCAGGTCTTACAACAAAAACACAGAAAAAAAAATCAATACATCACAAACGATCATTAGAATACACAAAAGGTTATATAAAAACCGGCAATGTACAAGCATAAAAAAACTAAACAAAGCAATACTAAAAGAAACAAATATCTGCATCACGAAAGCATACACACACACTAAAAAAAAAAAAAAACAGCATCTTCGTGGACCCTTCGTTGTTACTGAGGGTAGGTTTCAATTTTCAAGTGTACAGGCTTTCTGCTATTGCCAGCTCCATGGGGGCCACTCGACTAGAGAGAATACAAAATCACTCTAAGCATAGACGGTGATCACTATTTTCTGCATGATCCCGTATGTCACTGAAAGGTGGTTTTGCTAACAGCCTGTTTGTTCTGATAGATTTTCCTAAGTGTTCAAACCAACGTATACGTGCTTAGCGCTTTGTTTTTCCCACTTAAATTGCATTGCAGCAATTACACTCGTATTTGTAAACTACATGAGATTGTAGTTTTGGGAGTACGATGTCTTTGTACTTAAACAAGCTTTATTGGCTTTTGGAGCAGAAACTTTCGGGAACACTATTTTTTCTAGCTGTTTACCAGCATATGTATCTATGACAGCAATATTAAAACCGTTCTTATGAAGCATTTCTTTTATAAACTGAAATTCTGAATGAAGACTAAAACAACTTGAACAAATGTTAAAGACACGGGTTACGAGTGTAGAGACTAAATGACGTTTATAAACAATAGGGATGAAGAAAATTTATTGTGAATCCTGTAAAAGTTGGTTTCCTGTATGCTGATATCGAAAAAGTGTTATCGCTGTTTACTTCCAAGCACGTCAAGGAAAGCAAAAGTGTTATTGTTCTCTACCTCTGAAGTAAATTCAATATTTTGGTGTTTTGAGTTAAAATAATCAAGAAACAGGGGTACATGTTCTTCAGCTTTAAATATTAAAAATGTATCATCTGCATATCGTCGGCAGAACAGTGGTTTAAAACAACTTGGTGATGAGATAAAAAAGCATTGGCCAGAGTAGGACCGAGAGGGTTTCCCATCGCTACACCATCTTTTCGTTTATATACATTTGTGTTAAACATAATATAACATTCAGACGCAGCTAATGTGAGCAATTTGTGTAACTGTTGTTTATTAAAATTTTGTATACTCATGTATTTTCTACACTCAAATATTAATCAGAAAGACCACTTTTTATCGAATCTCTCTGAATTCGAAATAACTTTCAGGCATGTCGTTGAATAATGCGTGCTTTCCGAAACTTCATCTCTGAGGCTTACCACCCTTGTTAAGGAAGACCAGCTGAAGAATGAAAGAGAATGCCAGGTAAATAAATGGAACGCAGACATGAATCTCGCTTAAACGTAAAGCAATGGAGCTTTATGAAATAAATGATAAATACATTACTTTAGAAAGAAAAAGGAGAACGATGTTTTTATAAAAAGATAAAAAATAGGAAAATACCATACAAATAGCTATGGAAAAACTTAGCGACATTCACTTATATTCCACTCCTAGCCACATTTTCTTCATCATATGCGTCCTGAAAAAGAGAGATTCCATTGACATCTGAAAAAGAAACCGTCTCGGTGTTTTTGTCTTTGTGAGAAATAGTCTGAGTGGTTGGAATGCCCACGTCACACCAATTTTACCGTAGGTCATACTGTAGAAATCAATTTGTATCTACTTAAAAAAAGAGAAACGATAAAAAAAGGAGGCCGGACCTAGATGCTATGGCATTTCTTTGTTAGAAAGGGAAGAGAGAAAGAAAGATTTTAGAAAAAAAAAAAAAGAAATTGTAACTTGATCTCAGTCTATTGGTAACAGGTGATAGCCCAAAAGTGACGTGGTGACCAAAGCATCAGATACTTTCTGAGAGAGAGAGAGAGAGAGAGAGAGTAGAGGAAGGTGTCGGTACCTGTATGGGACTAAGGAGACAATGGAGGTATCGTATTCGGGCATAAAACACCTCCAGAGTTCGTTCCTCTCTCTTAACACCCTAAATTCTGTTGTAAGAGAAGTTTGTTTGAAGGATTTATTAGTCTGTGTGTGTGTGTGTGTATTTGATTATGTTTTTGGCTGCATTTTAAGGCAATCAATATCATAGTCATAAATAGGGTGAATAACAAAGAAAATCAATTTAAAACATTCTTCTTTCAGTAATGAATAATGTTTTGCTACTTCAGTTGCATAGAAATTAGCCGTATAGACGACTAAAAAGGGATAGCCCTGAAAATTTAGAGTACGTTCATTCCTATATTTGGTGCTTTGCAATGATCCCACAAAAGTGACGAGAACACTTCTCCATAACTGAAAACGAACTTAAAAGAATTTTATATATGTCATGGTTATTTTTATTTAAAGTTTGCGTCGTTTCATTTCATTTTACGTCAAGCAATTTACTAAGATTCAGAAGAAAATAGAAAAGGAAATGTCAAAAGTCAGAACAAGAAATTTCAGATACCGAGGTTTAAAATGGAAATCCAACGAGAGGTGATCCCCCTCCAGCACTTTGTAGATCAATTTAGAATTAAAGAATCAGTTAGCATACTCGGAGACAACCGTAAAACGACTGACCTCGAACAGCATAGTTAAAAAAAAAAAAATTTTTTAAGTAAAAAATGAGCCGATGTTTCTCCGGCGCAATCGAGTTTTCTGTACAGCGTACAATGCTTTATGAAACTCTCAGCCACGGCCCATGAAAATTTCAGCCACGGCCCGTTGGTAGCCTGTGTTGTTGGCACCTATAGCGGTACCAAACGCACGATCATGGCTAACTTTAACCTTAAATAAAATAAAAACTACTGAGGCTAGAGGGCTGCAATTTGGTGTATTTGATGATTGGAGGGTGGATGATCAACTTACCATTTTGCAGCCCTTAGCCTCAGTAGCTTTTAAGATCAGAGGGCGGACAGAAAAAGTGCTGACGGACAGACAAAGCCATTTCAATAGTTGTCTTTTACAGAAAACTAAAAAGGAAGCCGAGGACATTTCAAAGATTAGTTTTGGTTAGGAAGGTTAGTCACTGAAAATAGCAAGCAGAAGACGCTGGTGTAGACGCAGTAAATGTGCGATAAAGTGGCTGTGCAGTGGTAATAATCGAAATAGTACCTGCAGAGAGAGAGAGAACACGAAAATTCAAGAGCGGAGAAAATGGTTGTGTATTAGGTTAAGCCTGATTGATTCATTTTTGACATAATGTAATCGAAATAAGTGAAAACAATATTAGAAAAATATTGCATCTTGTCAAAAAAATGACTAATGTAAAATGTAATAACTGCTCTGAAAAGTACCTTGTTTCATGGAAAGAATAGAACACAATAAATGTTCATTTACTTACACTAAAGGATAAAATCTGCGTCAAGTGTTCATTATTAAAAATCGTTTGATTTACTAGACTTTATGCCACAGAGAGCGACCGCCTAAGCTACTTTTAAGTCCCGTCAGGAAAATGGTTAATTTGATGATAGCAATGCTCGTTGGCCCCCTGGAGGTGTCAGTGGCTAACTGTCACCTCCTCTCCCATCAGAGATGCTTGAATGGAGGCTCGTGGTTCTCGTGTGTCTCATATCGAATGCAAGTCTGAAGTGGACATTTCAGTTTCAAAGTGCATCGCTAGCGTTCAAGGTGTTACTAGTGTTGTACCCGAGATTTCCAACTATATTTTCATCATAGATTCAGTGCCTTTTCGAAATATTTTTTTTTTTTATCAATGGAAGACTTTGGTAATAGTTTATTATGTCGGTGAAATAAGTTTTTCATGGAATAACTGCAATGTGTCTAGCTTTTCCTTTAATTTGATGGTCAATAATGTACTGGTTTTAATTGATATTAAACAAATTATTGTTGTTAACCTCTAATAACAATGATGTAATACTTCATTTTGTTTAATATTTATTATTCATAATGTGCACATATTCATATAGAATAACTGAAAAACCCCAATGTGAAAAAAGTAGTTAGTAATTTTCATGCGTATCTGTATTTATAGATACTCGTACACAATGAATTATGGTGGAACACTGGTTATTGTAAGAACTTGATGTCATAGGATAACGTTCCTATTCACGAGAAACTCCCTGTTCAGTATAGTTAACATTCATTACAGTACTATGTTACCAATGCTGAACCCAAGATTTCTAATGCTGTTCTTCGTACTGACAGACGTGCCCAAATACTGGCCTAAAAAGATACGCACGTTCCGCTCAGTACAACAAAAACACCCAAATGCGTCGATGGAGATTCCATTTGAGAGAAAACATCTGGGCTCGTGGTGCTAAATATTTAATGAGATCCCCCTCTGTGCGGACAAAAAGCAGCATTTACCTCGTTTTCACACTGATAGGCATTGAAAAGGGGGAGGGGATTAAGAGGGAAGGGGATACCTCCCCCAACTCCTACCCGTCAGACGCCTCAGTCTCTTCTTGGCTGCAATATAAACACGCTCTCGCACGTCTACGTTATAAACCAACCTATAAAGATCTGCTGTAAATCCTCTCCACCCTCTCGGCGGGCATTAGCGGTCGAAATTTTTTCTCCGGGTTTGCAAAGTTTGGCCTATGGCATGCAGCCTTTCAGACGAGGGGAAATTGGCCACTAAGGACTCCGCACGGAAGGGCTACCGTGAGTCCCTTCATATGCTTCGACCCATCGAATGCAATAACGCAAAAGTAGCCTCTAAGTGTTATGGTCATACGGTGAAGGGATAACAAGGACTTCTTGAGCAAAATATTGGTTTACCTTTCTCTTGTTGAGGAATTCTTAATTGGGAACGGTTGGATTTCGACCTTATGTCCTGCTACGTAAGACCGATATCTCCGTTTTTCTCAAAAAGGGAAATGGCTTCTTTTGTAGTAGCGCTGCATTATTGGCAATTACAAATTAACTTGGAATAAACGCAGAGCGCCTGTGAGCACTCACGGGAAGGCTTATTGTTTATTTAAGACATTTGAAATTCCTCGACGGTGTAGAAATGTCTCCCATTAACGCGGAGAAACTGGCAATTTGGTTTCCGAAGTGCTTACTTTTTTTTTCTTATACTTGTACAGCTGGTCTTGGTCACTGCTGACCTCTGCTGATGCTCCGAATCGAAATTATAGCGCTCAGAGATGCTGTAAAAGGAACTGATCAAGTTTTTTTTTTTTTTTTCGGGTGTGTACCGCACTATTCATATTGATTGTCACAACATTGCTCAGTTATTAATAAGAAAAATTGGTGAGTTGAATGTGGTCAGACTTCTCAGTTAACTATACCTTGAGCGAGAGCGAAATATGAATATAGAAGGAAACGAAAGAGAGAAAATAGCAAAATAGCAGAAAATGGGAAAGCCCATTTGCTGTTTTTTCAAGACTACCTAGGTCCTTTGTAGTAGGAACCCGGAGAATTCTCTCTCTCTCTCTCTCTCTCTCTCTCTCTCTCTCTCTCTCTCTCTCTCTCTCTCTTAGTGACCGTTCAAATATCTGACTTAGATTATTTTGGCATGTTTGGTTCCCTTTTTAATATAACAAAAATTATGATTGAGAAATAAAAGAAAAAAATTATGATCGACAAAGACGAACGTTGAAAGTATACTTCCCATATTGTTGAGCAATTTGCGAGGCACTTAGACGGGTGAGCGAGCGGTGGACTAATTATCCGTCGTTATCGTCGTGTCTGACAGTCAGAATTGCGACAACTAGAAACAGGTTTTTGATTGCATGCGTTATCGACGTTTCATTGAGAGTGGGCCCTTGTAACGCTACAAGAGTTATCCTGTTTATTGCAGTGTGATGAATAGATGATAGACAAGTGGACTACCGGAGGAATGACAATCAAGTAAAAAAAAAAACAGTGACGCGTCTCACCGAGAAGAGGTCGAGAAATCAAGCTCTTCGAACAAATAAGAACGAATATTTCCTTTGGTCAAAATAAACAACTAAAAAATGCGCAGAAGTTTCTTCGGCGCAATCTAGATTTCTGTCCGGCGGTGGCCTCAGCCACGGCCCAGAAAACTCGAAGCCGTGGCCAAGGAAACTCAACCCCGGTAGGTGGTGGCCTGTGTTGTTATGGCTAACTTTAACCTAAATAAAATAAAAACTACCGAGGCTAGAGGGCTGCAATTTGGTGTGTCTGATAATTGGAGGGCGGATGATTAACATACCAATTTGCAGCCCTCTAGCTTCAGTAGTTTTTAAGATCTGAGGGCGGACGGACAGACAAAGCCAGCACAATAGTTTTCTTTAACAAAAACTAAAAGCGGTGTACTGTCCCATTCTTTACTCTCCTAAGAAAATTCGATGCATATCGTGATTAAGCCAATCACGATAACTACCCAGTCATCTTTTAGAATGTATAATTATCTTTGAATTTTCTTCCTCCATTTATACATTTCATCAGGATCCTATGTAAATGGTTCTTAGTTGCTCAAGCTTATCTTAGAGAATAGTATGAAAGCTTTAGTATTATGGATACAGTTTTCAGATAGTTTTATTTCTCCAAGGTTATTTTTTGTTATTTGTGAATTTCCAAAGACAGATTTCTAAAACCCTATTTCATTTTACATATGACGGTTTAATTTGTCTTAGATGAAATTTTGCTGAATCCTTCAAGTCTTTGAAGGCATGTTCCACAGGCTTAATGGAAATGTCATGCATATGAAAGAACAGTGATCAGAATTTTTTTAGTGCTCTGTTCATCATGTTCCATAAAGCTACGTATAATTACAAAATTGAGGGTATTGTTCAAATCTTTTTCTTACTGCTACCACTGTTTTGGATATCGATTAAGCGAAGGATCATTATCAAAAACAAAACTACTCAAATTGGAGATCTTCCTCTTGCTTGATCTTTATTTCAAATGAAAACGTCCGCTGTCTTCTGTGGTTCTTGTGCCTGAGGAGCAATTAGCGCTAGTTCCGTATTTCACTGAGCTTATGCTTCGGCATTCTAGGTATGCGCCATGATCCTGACTTTAGTATCAGTATAAGGAGTATAAAGAGCAGTAAAAGTATAAGTAAAATAATGAAATCAAGAAGAGATTTGAAACCAACGCTAATCGCGAAAGACGCAGAGAATATCAGAATTACTTTGATAGATCCATAATCGCTAATCAAAGGTGACTGTCAGTCTAATTTTACTCAATTTTATCCGAGTTCGTTACACACCATATTCTCCCGGCTGTCCCTTTTTTTTTTTATCTTACCAAACCAACTCGAGATTATCAACAGTATTCCCAAGTGAAGCCAGTTGCCAAAGTTTGCTTAAAGATGTTTATAAGGTCCACTAGTTTCATCTTATTTTATGTGCAGTAATAGTGTTCGTGCAAAGTACTCATCACTGAAAGCCATGATGAGAGTTGCTGTAATTGTGATGCCAATCATTCGTCATCGCTTCCGCAATTATTAAAGCACATGTATATGTATCTAGTGACTTTTGATGACCTCCAAAGAAGTTATTATTCATCATCCATAATTCATATTGGTGTCCATATGATAATTCCGTTATTAAATTTTGTTCAAATTGGTAGCGTAGCCAAGAGCCATTGTCTGGGTGAGTCCGAGGGGGATGTTGACTTATATTGAAATATAAGAGAGAGAGAGAGAGAGAGAGTGAGAGAATGAAGTGTGAAGTCTAGTTCTGCGTGCTAGTGGGATAGAACATCTTGCTATTTTTGTGACCATTTCATGGTCTTCCTTCTTTTAAGCTTTGTGAATAATCCTCTGTTATTAACATTTCTCAGTTGCATGTAGGATTGCTTCACCAAGTACCGAGAATAGGTGACAGGATGTCGCAAGTGGTAAAAAAAATCGTAGTTTTAAGTTTTAACTCCGAAATTCTGACTAGGGTTTATGTTCTAGAGCAGTAGCGTGATAATTCAACAATGATTAGTCATGTGAATTCATATCATCGTCTTCAGAAAATAGTTTTTTTTTTTTTTTTTTTTTTGAACGAAACGTAATTTTCTGTATTCAACTTGACAACACTTGTAGGCTCAAGTTTTCTGTACAAGAAAACTATTGTGACGGCTTTGTCTGCCCGTCCGCACTTTTTCTGTCCGCCCTCAGATCTTAAAAACTACTGAGGCTAGAGGGCTGCAAATTGGTAAGTTGACTATCCACCTTCCAATCATCAATCATACCAAATTGCAGCCCTCTAGCCTCAGTAGGTTTTATTTTATTTAAGGTTAAAGTTAACCATAATCGTGCTTCTGGCACCGCTATAGGTACCAACAACACAGGCCACCACCGGACCGTGGCTGAGTTTCGTGGGCCGTAGCTAAGAGTTTCATGGGCCGTGGCTGAAAGTTTCATATAGCGTTATAAGCTGTACAGAAATTCGGCGCATTTTTTACTTGTTTGTATTTGCCTTGTGTTTTATATGTTGCAAATTGACTGGAGTAATTTAATTTTCCTGGTGTACTTTTAAATATCTTGGGTCATTAATCCTATGCCCGGGTCCAGCCTGACATAGTTCAGATTCATCGGTTTTTCTCATAAATTCTCTTTTATTCTGAAGGCATTAGTGAAGAAGATGCTCTTTTTTTTGTGGAAATTCATAATCGGGCGGTAACGATTTGATCAGCCCCTTGTGACACTCAATTCTGTGTCTTCCCTTATTTCCTGATTTTGCACTCTTATGTATCTCACGTGTGCCGTCAGTTAGCAAAAGTTGGCCATTAAAATTTTGATTGAGCTTGTATTTAATCCTTCCCTTGCTTTTCCAATGCAAGTAGAACTAACTTCAGGTTACTTTGCCCTCTCACATTGTCCAACATTAAAAAATTATTGTCCAATTAACTGTAATCCCTCCAGTCGAAAAAGTGAGTATGACGTTTATATTTTGTTTCCACCATTTTAGGTCGTGGCCTGCTGCAGAGATGACGTGACAGTTGGGTGAGTGTTAGTTGACTTTTACATGGTTAATTTTCTTCCTTGGTTGCACGTGTTACCTTTACAGTGGTGGTATACGAATACTCCTCTATTTTTAGACTTTAATTTTAGTTTGATGCTTTGAGTTTCCTACCTTCCCTTTAATTTCTTATTGAGTGTAACTCGCGGTAGCAACTTACTCTTGTAACATGAGCAAATGAGTTAAAATTTTACTTTTTTTTTTTTTTTTTTTTGCTAACAAACAGCACAGACACAGGCAAATAGTTTTGTTCCAAGTATGGTAGGAGGAGATTAATACATTGTCATACAAGAAAATTAATGCTCTCTTTGATGTATATTTCATTTTGGCATAAATGCCTAATTGTTGGTTGTTTATTGGCCTTGTTACTGTTTCGTGTTTTTGACGAGATTGGTTTTCGGGGTCTAAATATGAAATGAAACTCCTGTAAAATTCCTCCGTTGCATTTCTGTGATATTTTTTCCACATAATTACACACTTGCACTGATTCATATAAGCATAAAATACTGGAGATGTTCTTTTTCCAATGTAACGTATCGTTAAACGACTGAAGATTCTAAATTTTTAATACATGAATAATTCTACAAAGTTTAACGAGACTTGTCACGTCTTTTTTGTTGATGACACTCACGGAACGACCTCTTCAGCTTAAAGCTACTCTGTTTTATCGCAGTAAAGAACGCTGGTACTGTGTATTTCATCTCGGCAGATATTTGCCTGACAGCTTCAGCAGAGCCTCTTTCAACTGACCGTCAGTTCTTGTAAGAATTTTTTTGAATACCGGCACCTTTATTGCTCTTTCTTTTTTTTTTTTTAGAAGACTTTCTTCGAGCTTTAAGTTGAAATCCCACATTCCAACGAATTTGTGTTGCACTATCTTATCTTTCTGTTTCTGGAATTTAAGAATAAAAAAGGTTATTCGTACTTCTTGCGTCTCTATCAAGCTCATTATTTAACTGGAGTTGCGCTCGATACTGTATCAGCAGAAATAATCACCAGAGCTCAGAGTAGAATTAAGGTCTTTGCCCAATTAGATTAACAGGTATCTTTACGCATAATGTATTGATGAGGAGAGGGTTGATTTTGTCGTATTAATAAGGACCTTGAAGGCAGTTAACTGACTAATTTTTTCCCAGTTCAAATACTGATAGCCTGGTTTATAAAACGCAGTTTTATTTTATTTTCATCATTTTGTGAACGATGTAGACATGCTTAAAAAATAATTGTTCCAGTACCTCTCAATACATTTCGATTACTCATTCCATAAAAGCTATGAAATTATTGTCTTCCGTATTTCGTCTTCAAGGGAAATTTTAATGGATTGTTACGGGAACATTGTTGCATATTATTCATTTATGTCTGTTATACAAATAGACTTGTATCCTAATGTATAGCCTTGTTTCTTGTTGCACCGTTTATGCTTTGTCACGTTTCTTGTGTTCTGTCTCTGCATGTGTGTGTGTGTGTGTTTTATTTTTTTTCTTTTTGCTAACGCGTGTCTTAACTAGCGTTATGCGTTTATATTTTAAATTCTTGCTGGGCATGTGAACATCCTGATAGTCTGGTGTATATTTTGTAGCGTTCTTATAAATATCCTGGTACTTTTGTGCCATTGCTTGTTTTCTGTTGCGTGTTCTTGTTGCTGGCTGTATGTGAACGCACGTGCGTGTGTCTGTGCGAGTGTAATAAATCCGCCGAGGAGAAGATGAAAAACCGCCCCTATAAATCTACGTGTTTTTGGGAGTTCTCTCCCTCTCACCCGCCCCTCTATACATCACAGAAGTAATCCACTAAAACGATGGAATTATGCAAAAATGTATAATCTCTTGGCCTCCCCCAAATGATTCATTCATTCCTCATTCATTCCGCGGATGACGAGTGGGATTATTTAGTGAGAAAAACTTAATGTATAGACGTGAATATAATGAATGACACGGCAAGGTGATGTGACGTTTTATGAGAGGAGCGAGGGAACACCGACGGAGAGAACATATTAAAATATATATATCACGGAGGGACGGTGCCCTTTGGTATGCTGAAAATGAAATGTCCAACTTTGAATGTTTAACGGCTGCGGTGATCGAGCCGGGCTTTTGATTAAATAGGAAGGGTTTATCGGGTTTTAAGTTCTTCAGTCTGCTCGTCGAATTGAGACTGAGCACTTCTGTCAGAATCAGAGGGAACTAATTATATCAAATTCCAATAAAAAAAAAAGTAATGAATTTCGCACAATTGATATTAAACGCCTTTATATCCAGATCAGAGAGACGGAATCATATTAAATTCCACCACAACGATAATTGGCTTCGCTGTTCTTTAAATTCATTTTATTATTATTATTGCCTCGTAACCTGGAAGTTGGAACGCACAGATGTGCACGTGGCTTTGTTAATGCAAAGTCATAACATAAGCCTTTTTCGTAAATAACGTTATTTATTTTGCATAATTTGCATAAGAGATAAAAAGATAAAAATATATACCCTCTTCCCTATAGATTTTATTCAAAGGATTTTTTTATATTCATATTTATATTTTATATTCAGTATCTTGGAATCAGAAAAGTTTCTGTTGAAAAACTTTTTTTCTAGCACGAAGTAGAACATTTCAGCGCAAGTTCTTTCTTAATGAAAATCAAGAAAATTTGGAACTCTCTCACAATCAGCTTAATGTGATTTTTGGCCAGAATCGTTCATTTGATGATACGAGCATGAAATTTGGTATGAATAACTCTGTACGTCACTTTTTGAGAAAAAAGTGCTAGCCATCAAAAATTCCAATATGGCCGCCATTTTTTTCAAGATGGCCGCCAGCACAACAAAACCAGCCATAAATCATAAAAACGCCGATCTCTTGCCATTTATTTCCAACTTTTGCTACTAAAAAAGGCTACTAACGAAGGGAGGGCAAAGAAGATAAGCTCTTTCTGTCTATATAAAGTCCGAAAGGGTTGCAAACTACAGAGCCGATCTTGCAGTCAAGTCAATACTATTGTTCCTGAGGCAGGGGGGATTCTGCTGACAGCAATGGTTGGGGCAAACGGAAGGTTTTGGTACCAAAAACCAGTTGCTTTGGGCAGATGAAACTCAATATCAGAGAAAGACTATTCATATATGAGAGGGAAAACTCTAAAATTAAACTATGGAGGTAAAACCAAGAGAGTGTCTGTCGCTCACTACCAGGGCACACAGGTGATGGACACTGCTGTGGAACTCACCATGGGGTTCAGTATCAGGTAAACTGCAAGTTGTGTATCTCAAATGCTATCTAATCAGCCCCAAAGAAATTAGATAGCCGCACCTGAATTGACAGGATGTGCCAGCGCGGGAGAGCCGAGCCAAAGATGACGAGTTATCCGGATGGTGTACAGATCCCACGGGATTTAAATGATACTGGATGAACGATCGGGTTAGGTGTAGGGCAGCTCGACCCTAACTGTATCCCATACATGAAATTAAGCAAAGTTGGTAAAAGGATAAACCCTCGGCCAGCTCTACTTAAGTTCGAAGTATCCTATCATGGATGCCAAACCAAAAATGCAAACTGTCAAGAGGACAAACGTGATGAAACACTAATTTCACCTCTCAGCATATTTCAGAGGAAACAGGACTCTGCTGGATAATATGTTAATCTTGCAAAAAATGTACCATTGTTGCATGCTCTTATTGCTACGCCAATATCATTTGATCCAGCATGGTTAGATGATGGAAGAGGCATAGAAACTATATTGATATGAAATATAGCTGCAGACTTTTGTTTAATAATACCAAATTGAAAGAGCACAGAAGAGAACAGTGACTCCCAGTACATGAAGCACAGAAGAAAACCGTGGAAAGAGATCAAGAACCTCAGACTCTCCAAAGGTAAAATGCTTTTTGTATGAAGAAAAGGATGAATTACCAAATTTAACACAAGCAATGACAATGAAGCTGAAAGAAAGGCTCAATCATTGTGCCAAGACCCTAAACCATGGGAATCTCCTTACAAAGTTGAGTTGCTCAAGAACTGAAGTATCACCCATGATGCTTAGCAGACTTATACAACTCAGAGAAAGCACATCTTAATGCGATAAAGCAAGAAGAGCATCACCATGATCAATGGAAAGAGTTATATCTAGTGGCTTTTTCTGAACTTGTTATCTACATGATTGATAGCAAGGTTACTAATACAGAAACATCACCTGTAATGTTCAGACTTGCTAATCTAGCTTCCCTATACAAGCATGGGCTACAACAACTAGGTGTAGACTCCCCAGACGTCAGTACCACCAGGTTAAAAGAGCAGTTATTCTCTATGAACAATAACAAGCAGCTCAAAAGGTATTCCTTGAGAAGGTGCACCATCTCACCACAGTCATAGAAGAAATGGGCAATCCATTCGCTGAGGAGACAGGAGATCTTCTGACCCTTGCACGAATGACATAGCAGAACCCTCTGCAGCTGAACATGTTGCAACCCATTTTGAGAAGGGATAAGAACAGTTCAAAACTTTTATGGATAAAATACAGACTGATAGTCATTGTTTCCACCAGCCAATCAAGAAGAACAAGATTAATTTTTTCAGTGCAGGGCCAAGACCAAGCAACCAATCTGAGACAAAGCTACTCAAGGAGGAGTGTCACCTGTTCTTCCGCCTTTTCATCTCTTGTCAAAACCGAGGATGTGATTTATAAGAATTTTTCAAGCATGAGAACCAGTTTTGCCCTCCAACTCTCAGCAAGAATGGTAAACTGCAATCATGTACTAAATCAGATCTTGTGAATATTCTCCAAGATAAAGTCAAGATTCCAGGAAAGGCCATCAGGAGGAGAGTTACAAGAAAGGGCAAAACACCATCAAACTGGAAGAGTTTGCTTCGTAACAGCACAAACAAATCAGAACTCTCCCATTTTCTTGCTGATAATATGGTCGGAATGACCACAAGCAATGCAGCTCTTGTGACTAGAGAGGAAAATGTCCTCACGAGTACAAATTACACCAACATAAGCGGGGAGGAACTGGCACCCTGTACTCACGAAGAGGCCGACACACGAATAATTCTACATGTCTGGCATGCAGTTAGGGAGGGCTACAACTCTCTAATGATTGATGCAAATGTCACAGACATTGTGGTAATTGCCATTTTCTGATGCCGTCTCCCACTGCAATGGGACTCGAGAAAATGTGGGTCCGATTTGGCAAAGGAGAGCACGCTAGATGGATTCTTGCGTGTACTCTCGGACCAGAGAAGTCCAAAGGAATGTTGTTTTTCCATGCTTTCACTGGGTGCGATGTTGTATCAAGTTTCAATGGACAAGGAAAAAAGACAGCTTGGCAGACATGGAATGTCTTTAATGAAGTTTCAACTGCATTTATAAAACTCAGTCACAATCCATCTGAAGTTGAGGAGTCTGATCTACAAGTACTGGGGCAATTTGTAGTTCTAATGTATGACGGGTCTAGCCCGACCTCATCATTAGACGAGGCAAGACTGATCTCTTTGCCAGGAAACAGAGGTCATATGACTTAATCCCGCCAACTAAAAATGCATTAAGGGAACATGCAAAAAGAGAAGCCTATCAGTCAGGTCATATTTGGGGACAATGTGTTAAACGTGATCCAGAGCTTCAAAGTCCTTCTAGGTGGCGATGGACAAAAGAGGATGACAATTGGAGAACTGTGTGGACCACACTTGAACCAATTTCTAAATGCTGCCGGGAATTGACTAAATGTGGATGGAAGACGGACTGTGGTGGAAGGTGCACTTGTAAAAAGACAGTATAAAACTGTACTGCACTCTGTAGCTGACCTTTTCATGCATCTGCAGGAGTCTAAAACACTGATGTTCTACAATGACAGAAGGAGAATAGACGCTAATATAAGAAGGAGAATCGTCGCTAATATACTCATAATCATAATTTTCAAGTTTAGACACAGTTAATAATGAGTTAGTAGGCTATATTTGTCACATATATATATATGTTTTAATTATATCTATGAAAAAATGGCTATAAATGCTCATAGAAATCAAGTTATATGGACAAATATGTAGAAATACCAAGAAAGTCAGATTATTTTGCATATTAGACTTACCTGACGGCCATCTTGGAAAATGGCCGACAAGTGGGATTCTGAAATGGCTTGACTGTTCTCCATAAAGTCTGCAATTTTAAGGCAAAGAATCCCTAATTTATTCCAATAATGATTGAACTGTGGCTATTTATACATAGAAATATATTGGCATTTTTTCACGATAATCGTCATATGGCGGCCATCTTGGAAAATGGCCACCAAAGGGAATCTCAGGTGGCTAGCACTTTTTATCTTAAAGTCTATCGCCCAGTGCGTATTTCTGCAAAATTGCATGCTTGTATCTCAAATGAACGATTGTGTGGCATATCTGCTCTACTGTTAGAAAACTTCCCTAGGCGATAAGGTACAGACATTCGTCTGTGTTGAGTTGTTCCGGTTTAGGGAGTGACACCTTTTCCTTTCTTTCTTATTTTTCCCTTCCTTCTCTCCTTCATTTATCCATTCATTTCCTTTTTCTAGTGTTCTTTATTTTGAAATTGTCTCCAAAATTTCTAATGGATTATTTTTTTCTTTTGGCGATATTCCCTTTGAGACTTGTTTCATTTTAAATAGGATATCGTGTATTTTTTTTCTTTTTAAGCAGCTTGCTTTCTAACTTGTTTTTAGTTTTGCTAGTATCCATTGTCGATCTCTGGATTGAACATTATCAGTTGCCTTCCACTAGTTTTGAAATTTACGCTTAAAGTAAGAACCATCATTGTTTCATGCAGACAGCCGTCATTAGACTTAACGTTATACACAAATATATGTCTGCCACATGGTTGTCCTTCATTGATCATTCCCTGCTCATGCCTAAAGTTCAAGTAGTCATAAAGGAACTTTCGTACCATTAACCTCAATTTCCTTAGTTTTAAGCCAGAACAGACCTTTCATGTTTATTGGAGTATAAACTTGTTTCACCTCTGCCAGTCTGGAGAAACACTTTTGTATATTACCCTTAAGCCTAATATTCCCAAAGGTGTTACTCAAAAATTTTTCCATGCATATACTACGTGTCATACAGCGAGCAACTCTTTTTTTTAAAGTTGCCATTTAATTGTCACTGGGTAGCATCTCATTCTTTTTTATATATCAATATAGAGAAAATTATCTCAAAGCTTGTGGAGTTTCCGTAAGCTTTATGCAAGTCTTAATATTTTGCATGTTCATAGATAAAGCTTCTGTTATTTCATGTTGTCACGAAAAATAACTTTTGTCCATAATTAAAACTAAACTTTTTATTTTCCATTTTACACTGCTCTTGAGTATATAAAATAATGCATTTACTGTAAATGCTAATTTAACAAGTGTCCTATCTAGTCATACTCCTATAGAGACTATTAATTTTTCAATTGCAGTTGGTACTTGTAGGGTTGTCAGATAAGTCTGACCTAAGGCCCTTGTTAGCCAGATGTCCCGTCTGTTGCACTACACCCCTCTACTTATCGGTCACTAACTTTCCAATTATATTGAATATTTCTGTTTTTGATAACATTATATCTACCCGCCCCCCTTATCCAGCTAGCAGTGTCCGTCTGCGTCTGGTCTATTTTTACTAGTCTTTGTCTAGTTTATCTACTCTTCCTGTTTATTCAGAGTTAATGAATTGGTTGAAACTACTTTATTTGTAGGGATTTTTGCAGAAGCAACACTGATAATCATGTTTTACGACTCAGTGGAGGAAAGTCAAATGTGGTCTAACCTCATGTAAAATAACGATGTATCCAGAATTAAGATCAGTGGCATTTCAAGCGTCGTAAACCACTGCTTTCTATGTTGCCTTTGTCTTCCGGCGCAGAATTATGTCTTCATTTTTTTCTTCAAAATTTACTTCTGTTATAAATTGGTATGTAACTTGAATATGTGAATGGTGCGATGAAATCTTCCTAAGTTCATTGCCAATAAGAGAAATTTGGTTCAAAAATCACCCAAAGGCCTGTAACATTGAATACCCGGCTGAAGAACCCTTACATTTCAAAATAAAACTGAGTCAGAGTAATTTGGGGCATATTAAGCCCCGACAACAGAGACGTGTCATGCCGTCTTGAAGCTAAAAACAAAAATCTCCGCTGAACGCATGCAGGGGTTAATCTTTTGAAGTAGCTAATTACGGCAAAGCTAAATCTGGTAGTTGTGCCATTTGCAGTTTTAGGTGTTAAACTGGAAGGAAATACCGGACATAAATGATCACACAAATTTTGGAAAAAGGGCACAAAAAATTGGATATCAGCCCTAAGTATTATCACTCTTCCAGTTTGTATAATAATTTCTGACGACTAAAGGGAAAGAGCTGTTGCATGTGTGTAAGTAGGCCAAATTTCTAAAAAAGGACGAGAACTTGGGATAAAATCGTAGTCAATAAACAGAAACAGACTATAATTTCTACATTCCTATAAAGGCCTTATAAAAGCCTGTGTGACATTAAGAAAAGACTTATTATAGTAAAAATCCTTTTTTCAAAAACTTTGAACGAGTAATAATCACATTACATCTAAAAGTTTGACTCATTTCAAGAAGTGTTGTTTACCTTTGCATATTAATGCTAATTTGGTCATTATGTTCAGTTGATTAAGAGCATCTGCAGATATCTAAGAGGTGTTATGCCAATTTTATTGCCATGGATTCCAAAAAACATGGAATAGAATGTCAAATTTGTCCCTTTTAAGGTGCGTGGACAATGATCCTAATTGTGTGTCGACGAAAACAGAACTGAGAATGGAATAAAATATAATTAGAAAATATTATTTGTCAAAAAAGGTAATTTTTCAGAAGATGGAGGCCAGGTGATGGAACTTTGCATGGAAAAACAAACTTTCAGGTGAAGTTTATTTGTTGTTTAGTTGTGCTCTGAATGATGGTTTCAAGAATCAGCAACAATGTATAGTTTTAACCCTTACTTTATATGTATAAAAAGGAATGGGTAGTCAGTAACTTGATAAAGACAGTACATCGATTAGTGGTGTGCATGCGTATTAACATGAGACATTACAATGGATGTTATATTGTGAAAAAAAGGAAGGGTTTATTATTCTTGCTCCCTAGTCTAGAGTCTTATGAATAAATATATATATTCAATGCATTAAATTACCAATTGTTGACTAGATAATTTGAGTATAACTTTACTGAGAATTTGTCAAATTTCAGCAAAACCAAGGGTAAATTGTGGAAAAACAGGAAAGCAGAGAGACAGCTGTGGGACATTTGACCTAAATTCGTTGAAGAACGCTGTCTCTCTGAAAATTGTACAGATTCTCATTTTTCTCTAAAAACTCGGCTAATAGCCTCTCTCTCTCATGATTTACAGGGATGTCCAGGTTCGTCCAGTGAGAGGCGACTACTCCCGGTGTCTGGATGTGATTAATGGATCTAATTTAATTCCAATCTACCGGTTGTGCGAGTTTGTCTTTTTATTATGTAGATGGGGAATAAATCATTCCTCATGAGGCTGAAGTATTAACGTGCTGATGGAATGAATAGCGCAGATATGTGTGGGGGATGGTGAGGTTGTTCCCAGCCACTACACTTTCTCTCCAGCAAAAAGCTCTCTGCCTCTATATATATATATATATATATATAGGTACTATATATCTATATATAAGAATCTATATATATATATATATGTATATATATATATATATATATATATATATATATATATATATACTCTGTTTTTATTTATGCGCATGTTATCAGGAGTTTCTTTCATATAGGTAGGTTGTTTTAAGATTTTAGTGAACGTCTTTTACTTATTATTGACTTGTCTTGGAATGAGGTGTTTTGTTTTAAATATTTTTACTACATAAAGAGCTGTTGCCAAGCATTAATTTGTTATTGATGTTCGTAGTTTTATATTTTATAGCAAGAAAATATAAATTGGAATTCGTAGAAACGTCTGGAGTTGGAAATAAAAATAAGAGGATGAGGATGCCTTTCCTATTACTTCCTTCACAATGTTTACTAAATATACAAGCAAAGAGAACCTTATGTGTGTGTGTAAACCACTAAGAGCATATATATAAATATATATATATATATATCTATATATATATATATTGATATATATATTATATAAAAAAAAATTGGTGTGTGTGTGAGTGAGTTCATTTTTTCATTTATTAGAACCGGTTATTGGTTACACACCCTAACAACCAGTGCTAATGCTGTACATGTTTTTTGCACAGGGTGTTCGTCTACTGAAACAGCTTAATGTTAGAAAAGATGTATGTGTACATGGTGTTTTTACATGTATCATATATACAGTAACACCTTGAGTTCATTGTTAAGTCAACTCCATTGGTCCTACCCCAGACAAAATAGAAATTGTCACTGAATTTTTTTAGGTGGGACAGTTTGAATCTGAAGGCTCTGCTACTCATCCATTGTGTTTCGTATGCTTTCAGGAGTGACTATATAAGTAGTCACAGAATTACAGACACCTCCGCATTCATTAATAATATCAAACAGGAAACAAGAATCATTTAATTTCCTGTTGCCCATTTTCTCATCTTGCTGTCGTACATCACTAGACGCTCAAGTGATTATCTTAATTAAAGGCTGTTGGAAACCAGCCGTAATGCGCGAGGCTTGAAATGGAAAATTAATGTGGTATCACTTTCCGTGATTATGATGATGTGTTCTACCGGTTGAGATCAGTGATGACCCATGGATACTTTGGTGTGCTAGATTTTACAATTTGAAACCTTATCGTAATCCGAATTTATGTAGGGAAGTAAAAATTATTTAAGGAAATAACCAAACAGGGAAAAAGCCGCCCATTCATATGCTAAATCTCGCAGACAACGAAATGTACGATAGAATTATTAAAAGCTATCAAAAACGCCTTAACTCAGAAGTCCTGTAATGTCTTTCACATCCCAATAAAACAGAAATTGTTTCTTACAGCCTTCCTTCATAAAAATCAGTGCTTGAGGCTTCCTTCGTAAGCTACAGGATCCTTTGTCATCAGGGGTGTCATTGTTCTAGCCCACAACTCTCTAAGTCCCGCAGCCAATAAATAGTTTTAGGCCTATAGCTATCTGGTCCTCTTAAGTCGTTATTTGGACAGTTCGCAAATCCTCTCTTGCGGATACTAAAGATTCCCCTCTTGGGTAAGGGATTTACTTTTACTAGCTCTAATCCACTTTTATTGGGCTCTTGTCTTTTTATATATTATTAAAAGAAAACTTAAGAACTCACATTTTTGCTTAGATTTTTTTATCATTAAACACTTGTCTAGGTACAGTTATATTTTATCGGAATAGGTATAAACGGCAAAGGAGTTCTCATAAAATCCGTTTGACTAAAATATATTATTGTTAAAGTTAAAGTCCTCCTGGGCCTCTGAAACGTTGAAATTAAAGATTATCTATATCTTACTTACAAGGTGCCTGTTTGCCTATTTATGTCCGTTATCCTTTTTATTTAAACGCTGTCTTTTGGAAAAAAAAAACTCTCTCGGAGTACGATGATATCGGTTATGTGTTGGATTTCTGAAATTTTCTAACTGCATCACTTCGATATGCATGCTAGCAATCTCCCTCCTTCTTTGCAGTGGTACAAGAATGAGAGAAAAATTAATATCAGATAGCAATTCCATGCCTGTAATACACACACCCAGAAAAGATGAAGCAACGGAGTGATCAGGGTGTGTAAAAAGACTGGGAGGAGACTTGGGGTATCTATGGATGTCAGGGTTATAATATATGAAGGGAAAGTTGAGTCTATACTCCTTTATAAAAGCCAAGTGTGGATGCTGAATGCAAATGAAAGAAAAAAGGTTGAAGCCGTTGAGATGGATGGTTTGTATAGTATATGTTTAACAACAATCAAAAGGGTGAGAAATGTCGAGATACATTAAAGAATTGGTAAAAAATTTTATCACAGGTAAAAGCATGTATCAGAGTGTGTTAAGATGGTTTGGTCAAGTGGAAACAATAGAATATTGTAGGTTGGTGAAGCAAAATGTACAATTTGGAAGTGATAGGAAGGAGGAAAGGAAGATTAGAAATCACTGGGTAGACAGATGAAAGAGGTTTTGGAAAGGAAGGGCTTAAAATCATTTTCTTCCAATCTTCTACCATCTGTATTACCAATCATTTCTCTTTCTCTTTGGTTTCCATCCTTACTATAAGCTTATATCTAATCGGGAAATAAACAAAGAAACTTTCACCTCCTGAGTCAAGATTCGAACCCACGCTTGAGAAGTTCCACCAACTACCCAGTAACAAATTTGTTACAAAGGTGAATATGAATTTAGTTCAGCTCATACATGGTTATTTCTGTCAAATTCAGGTACATGTTAATAGAGCTGAATAGACCATTCACGCCAACGCATCATGGTGTTTTAGTGATAATTAATAACATGCTGTAAATGAGAAGTTAGCACTAGTAAAATGTATCTAAATTTTGACAGATATTATGTATGTATGAGCTGAACTAGAAGTATAATAATCTTTGTAGTCTTTGTAGCGAGTAATTTCTGACAATGATGATGCACTTTACAGAAAGTGAAAGTTTACAGGCGATCAAGTGCCACTACATAGGACTTTTTTTTTTTTTTTTTGTCCCTGTGAAGTACCACTGGTTTGGTAATCTAAGGCACTTTACCCTTATGCAGAGGAGTGTAGTACTATTTGAGCATTGTGAACCCCTTGTTAGGAGGAAATGCCTCTAAATGGCAGATCAGTCCCTTTCTCTTGCGGGCAACACCAACCACATGCACAGATTTGTGCATTCACTAAGGACTGCTGCTGTTGTTGTAGTAAGCATTACATCCTGGTCATTGCTGTCTTAGGAACTCACTTTACCTTAGGATACAGGTCTGATGTGCCCCGTGTCTGATTAGTGATAGGTAAAGTTTCCTGGACGCCATAGTGGTAGAAATAACCTCTACATGACACAAAACCCTCTTCTGCTGAGATCAAAAAGTAACTTCATTTCCACTCCTGCGGGGAAAGAAAACAAGAGAATCTGTGGCCGATGGCTTGCATTGAAGAGAAAGGCAAAAAATGAAAGAATAAGTCTTGAAATTTGAAATGTATACTGCTGAGATGCAAAGGGAAAGAAATGTATGATAGTATTTTAAGGAGAGACAGTGGATGTCATGGAGCTCAGTTAGATAAAAAAATATTGTGTCGGGTAACTCAGGAGTGTAGAATTTGGAAAGGGTAAACCTGATATTGTCATGGAAAACAAGAGTTATTGTGAGGATTTTATTGATAGGGCTTGCATGTGTGGCATGATAAAAGTTCTAATAGGAAGTGTATATATTCGATAAAATGAAATTGAACAGTTAAATTTGCATGAAAATTGACTCTAAATCTTTGCCATGAACGAGTTCAGAATATGAAAGGTGGCCGGACTAGGTGATTTGAATAAGAATTTATGTGAAGTAATGTTGTGGGATTTCTAGTGGAAAGGGGCTTAAATGGTAAGAAAAAATTTGGTTAAATTATGTGCTAAGGCCGGCCCTAACCAGCGCAGTTATGCCTGCACAGTCGGCCTGTGCAGGCAAACCTTCACCATTAACGATACAGTCTTTTTCCTCAGTATTCTGTGGCAGCAAACTGGAGTCAGTGGCACGATGCTTTGGGTGAAATGTTAGCTGGCTTAAAAACACATAAACGTTTTAAGGGCCCAGTGACAGAGTGGTTACAAAAAAAAACTAATTCAGTACTCCCACTGAATTTGTTAAAAGATTTAAATTTGGCACACACACACACAGTAATGTTTATTGAAGAGTTCCGTGGCAAGTACGATTTGTTTTCATTTTGAATGGCTTTTGTAATGCTACAAAGAAATGAACATCCAGAACTAAAACTGTTAAACTTTGTTTCATTTGTGTGTATTAGTGTAATTTCATTTTAAAACTAAATTATTAAAGGATGTGAGCAAAGAATAAATGATTTTTCAATATTGTTTTTTCTTGTTAAATATTATTTTGTTTCATTTTAAAAATGAATTGCATATATGATGACATTTTCAAAAATTTTCACATTATATACCTATTCTTGTTTTGAAATATTTTGTAGGCCTACATTTATATTAAACATTATATATAGATATTATATGATAACACCACGGAATCTATTCAGTAAAGTCATATATATTTTACGCGGTATATATTTATATTGAAATTTAAATATATATATATATATAATATTTATTTTTATAGCCCTATAACTATTATATAAATAATATGTTTATAACCACGAATATACATACATGGTTAAAATCTTTGCGGTAGCCTTTGGATTTCATAGTTTGTGCAAGAGGTTCATTCATATAGATTCCAATGAAATCTACAAGATATTCAATCAATGATGCTGCCATTTCAGCCTTCATTATACATAAGCACGCAAATTTCCTGTGGAAAATGACAAAATTTTAAATATATATTATTTTGACATCCGTATCAGTTATTAAAAAACATGTAAATCCGATATATCATCAATTTTATATAAACATGCTTTTAAATGTAATAAACTCTACTGCTGTTTTGACTGGTATTATTAGTATCTGTTCAGGGGCGGAAAGCGTTGAGCCAAAAAACCATATTAACGCTGAAGCGCGCATGCAGTCATTTCAATAGAGGCATCAGACTGAGATGAGCTATTTGCTCAGGCTGCCTGCGCAGGCGAGAAAAACTGCGCATATTGTTCACATTAACGTTCAGGTTTGCCTGTGCAGGTATAACTGAAGGTTAGTGGCGGCCTTTAGTAAGTTTCAGTTAAAAATATGGAAGATTGAGAATATCATCAGTTAAAGTACAGTGAAAATATTGAACTGACGAAATGAGCCAAAGGTTGAAAACACAAAGATGGCTGTAGTTCACAAGGACTATACAAAATTCCAGGACATGGTCACACAAAGTGTTTGTGGCCGTAGGGGAGTCGGAAAAGGAAATAAAAGGAAAGTAAGTAACAGGATGAAGGATTTTAAGGGTTTTAAATGAAAATAAGAAATTATTTTACATCCAGGTGCATGACAGTGCATATTATGCACAGAAGCCTACAGGTGAGGAAGTCACTAAAGTAGTTATAGGGAAAAAGAAGACAAGTAATGAATACACAGAGGGTGAATATAAAAAAGAATTCCAGGGAGTTGTTCTGTAGGAAAGTAAATACAGATGGAAAGGTTATTGAGCAAACTGTTCTAATGATAACAGATACAAATGAAGAGATGATGTCTGGAGAGACTGCAGTCAGAGTCGATGGAATGAGTTGTTTGAAAAAGTTGCTGAATAAGGATAGATGATAGGCCAAACTGAACTATGCAAAAATGTAAGTGTAAGTTGTAGAGCGCTAGTGGAAGCAGCAGTCTAGGAAGGAGTTAGTGAGATGCTGCATTATAGGTTTGAAAGTGTGATTGAACAGCTGATCATTATTTGTAATAAAACGTAGGGACAAACTCTGAAGGAATACAGCAAGAAAATCAGTTTTAGAATGGTGATTTTCATATAAGAAGAATATATATAAAAAACAGTAAGAATAGAAGATTGTACAAGTAAATAGAAAACTGATATTCGTGGCTTGCTTGGACCCAGAAAAAGCAAACGCTTGAGAGGTAAAATGAAGGGTAGTTGTTGAGACCTATTAAAATTTTGTAATGAAAGCGAATCTTGTGTTAGAGAGAGAGAGAGAGAGAGAGAGAGGATGGGGGTAGCGCTTGGTGGGTGGAAGGGGAGAATAGAAAAAGTGTCTTTATAAGAGCATCATGATAAATATATACATGAACAGATTGGAATGCATAGAGAATGAGAGGGGGTGAATGGCCGGCCGTTCTAAAAAATTTTTCATCAAGAGCATAAAAGAGGTGCGGTGCTGAATAAAAACAAACTTCTCTCGCCATAAATCTGCGGGAAGTATGCAAAGCAGAAGAAAGAGCCATCCATCCAGAAATGTCTCTTACCCTTTTTATGGCCTTTTCTGTCAGCTTTCCTATCTGAACGGGAATAATTTACACCGATAGGCCTATGTTCCTGCGGTGATTGTGTGTGTCTATGTCACCACCTAATTTCTAAAACTGTCAGCCAGAGACCCCAAGCCCCAAATCCCTCCCACTCAACTGCCTGTACATCCCCTACAAAAGCACCTTAAAGTACATCCATTAAGAAAATAGGATATGTCAGTACCGGCTGTCAAATACAAGTAAGTTTTTCCCTCGCTTCTATCTCGGAAATAATGAGTCGCGTTGATAACACGAATGGATCGCCGCTTAAGGGCGCTAGATACGGGCGGAGTCGCGGCGCGTCATGCCTTTCGGTTGACATCGACGACGCTTTTATTAATGTCCGTGTCATCTTTCCCCTGCCACCCTCCCCTACCGTCTTATCCTGGGTTAAGCACGAACTATCAAGTAGCTGCACTCCCCACTACAAGATATTATGCGGCTTATCGTAGGCGGTTGTCTGTGTACTAGTGCATGTCAGGAGAAAGTATTTGGACAAGTAGGCTCATTTCAGCTGAGTGCAGTAAGTTTGTTTGGCTTTTGGTTTAGCCATGATGCCTTGGCCGTTTCATTTCACGGAATCCAAAGCTGCAGTGTTAATCTCAGCATCATCAGTCGCTTCATTCGGGGGCAGTATTTATTGTTTGGGGACAGCTCTCAAGACTTGGTAGCCTTATCTCTCCATGAACGCTGTTCATACGTGTCAGCAGTTCTTTTTTAAGCTAAGTAAAATATTAGTAATTAGAATAATGATATAGTATTCTGTATTCAGTCTCGAAGGGATGTACTTGGTTGGAACTATTTATAGGAAAAACTAGTTTAAACTTTATTGGGTAAGAAGTTTCTTGAAATAGTCCTGTTTGTAAAAGATATCTGTATTGTAAATATACTTTCTCTCTGATCTTATCGAAGAAATTACAAATAGTTTATGACTTTTGTTCATAATACCGCTGGAAAATTTTAATCACAAAATTTCTAGGGGGTTCTTGTGTGAGTGGGGTGGAATTCTTAAATAATCAGTTATGCCAGTTTTAGATGAAATGTAGCATTTGCTATGTTTCACAGGTTACATTTTATTTTATATTTATTGGATACTTTTTTTATTATTTCATGACACGGGCAATAATTTTATTTATATAATCACTTCAGTGTAAGATAATATTAGGGAACGGTACTGTTTCCGTATTTTTTTTTTTTTCATCAGCAAAACTTCTAACTCTCAGTTGTTACCGTAAAGTTTTGATATTTGGATGTTCTGATGCACACAATAACCAAAGTATATAGTTTTATTTGTATATGAAGGCCGTAGATTTATTATAAAGGCGATGAAAAAACGTGGGATTCGTTAAAGCATGAGCCAGTGTGGACTATGTGAATGTTTTGTGCATAGCGCTTTCGGTGGCTGAACAGGGAGTCGCATGAGAACACGTAACTCATTTATCAATGCAGTTAGACTGTGAATTTCAAGATACGTGGCATATTCATCCACTAAAGAATGAACCTCTGTTGAAATCGTTATAAAATGTAAACTGTATGTATAACATCAAAATTTGCGATGAATGGAACACGTGTTATGAGCATTCGTTATCCTCAGATAATGTGACACGAATTAAGTATAAGACGCAAAATGAATAGCACAAAGGCAAATCCATGGCACAAGATGGGTGACGCAAAACATTCAATCTGAATCTCGTTCTAACTTCGTGTGAACTTTATTTTAGTGTCTAGTCAATCGTCTTTCAATACTTGCTGATAATTCTAGGTTTGTATCGAAAATTTTCCTTTGCTTTCTCTTCAGATCCTGATTTTTTGGGGGCTCCTGCTTGACTTTATGATTTGATCTCACTGTGACAGTTTGACCTGCCATCAGGATTTGACATTTCTTTAATTTTATTTTTAGTCCTGCAATTCTTAATCTCTCTAGGACCATTTCTGATGTTCTGAGGTGACTTTCAAAGTCTTTGCTAAAAATGACTATATCGTCCAAGTGTACTGCAACATTTTCTATATCTCCTAAAATTTGTAACATTAATCTGACAAATGTTAATGGGGCTGATGTGAGTCCACATTACTTCAAACTGTAAATGTTCTTTGCTGTGCTGATAGATGAATTACGCATTATCCCCATTCAGGTACTTGCAGAATTCTGTTAAGCAAATCTATTTATGCAAAATATTAGAATTTCAACATAAACGAATTTTTCTATTAAACGACCCATGGGAAAACCTCGGAAAACTTTGAAGTTATAAGTGAATTAAATCGAAACGAAATTTTATAAACAAGTTGAAAACATGACTTCATTATAGCACCCAAGATCAGTGGCAGTGCGACTTGGGACAACGGCCACATTCTGAGTTTTGCTTAGGGGACATAAAGTAGATACTTAATGGTTTCAGTTTAAAATTCAAAGAAACAAAATGGTAGGATGAATGTGTTTTTCTGCTTTCGTTGTACCTCTTTACAAGTTTATTGTTATAGCTAGCGACATATAAAGCTTTTAGGAATGGTTGCAAGTTCCTATTTTGCATTGAGTGAAAAAGTAAAAAATGTCGGCGCAGTTCTGTACAGCCGCTACAGCGTATATTCAAGGCCACCGAAAATAGATCTATCCTTCAGTGGTCTCGGTATAACGCTGTAAGAACCTTTTTACACCGGGCCGCTGGTGGCCTAATTTATATCTTTGCCAGGAGCACGATTATGGCAAACTTTAACTTAAATCAAATAAAAACCACTGACTGATATAATTGCTGCAATTTGGATGAATATTTGATGATTGAGGTGTGGATGATCAACATTGACCAATTTGCAACCCTCTAGCCTCTGGTAGTTTTTAAGATCTGGCGGCTGAGATAATAAGTGTGGACGGACAGACAACGCCGGCACAATAGTTTTCTTTTACAGAAAATTAAAACTAACATCTTTCTTCGAAATTATGTCTTAAATGATTTCTTATAGGGTCTTCGCACGCAGATGTTGAATAAAGTATCTAGGGTAAGATCTAGATTTTTAAAGAAACCCTTAAAATATTAGTCTTGCTTCCCCTTTTAATGCAAAGGATTAAAAATGCACTTCATAAGCAAGAGAAGTCAACTGGAATGCCCTTATGAGACTTTAGGACTAAACGGGCTCTCAGGAAGGGGAACCTATCTCTAAATAAAGGGAAATTGGACATAGATTACTGTGACAGGTGAGAGGTGTCGGCTGGTAGTCAGAGGGGAGAGAGACTAATCAAAGGGGTTGTGAGTTAGTTGACCTCTGTCCATATCGTCTGATGTTATTACTCAAGGATATTTATCAAAGTATCCCCCTCCTTTGTTAAGGAGAAGAAAGCACCCTGGGAAAGAGACAGGGAGGTGTGGAGCTGAGAAAACGTCGATTGTCATTCAGACCACAAAACCACCAGTGCCAGGTTGGTCACACACACACATATAAAATCACACAGGTCATATATATATATATATATATATATATATATATATATATATATATATATATATATATATATATATATATATATGTGAATAATATGTATGTTTGATGTTTGCCACCAAATTAATAGAAACATAATATATGTATATATATATATAAATACCATATATATATATATATAACTATGAGAAGGATATATATAAATATATATATTACTTGGTGGAGTCTCAGAACTTAAGAAATGTGGTGGAATGAGTCACTACATTTCTGATCAGAGAAGCGGATTAAGATCGTTTTACAAATAAAATTTGAGATCATTGTCCTCCTATTGAATATGACAGACATATTTGTAATCTATCATATAACATAAACGGAAGGCTTCATACCCCAACCTAATTGCCCTGATACAGAAGTTGCTTTTTCCTACAACTTGCATTTAGGTATGAAAGAGACTTTATATCACCTTCTGGTATTTAATTCATCTGCTAAACACGATTTTTGCGTGATGTAGACATACACCCTTTAATATTTGTTATTATAACTTTATGAGTATGAACGCTGATGTCTGCAAAAAAAATGATATCATGCCAATTCAGACTATCTGCAAATAAGCTTAAATAATTCGCAAGATATCGCAAGCGCTATAAAATTTTTAAAAAATAAACAATAAAACTTAAATAGAACTTTGGTGAAAGGTTAAGGGTTACTGTGCAGGTAAATCAGACGTTGGAAGGTTTATATTAAAGTTCGTCAAATCTCCAGCTTTCGTTCTGGAATTAGGGCTTTTCCCTTCAGAATAATCAGTGTTAGATTAAACAATTTAATGATATTTATTAATCAAAATGATTGTTAAAACGTTATGACTTGGTCATGATGAAAATTATCAGAAAAAAACAAAAAATTATTGTGATGATACTGCGAGAACTGAATGATATCAAGATTACAACATCACTTGCAGTAACAGCGAAAGCATTTCAGAAAAGTTTGCAGTAATCACGTAAATACAAAAACTGAACGACCCTTTTATATATATATATATATATTATATATATATCTTGAAAGAATGAATTAACATTATATATGAATGTATATTATACATATATATATATATATATATATATACATCCTGGTTTATATATATATATAATATATAATATATAATATATAATATATATATGTTTATATATATGTATGTGACCTTTGTGTCCTAATTGCTAAATTGCCCTGGACTAGGGTCACTCGATAGAACAAAGGCCGAGTTCATTCCTGATGTGAGTTGGAAATTTATTTCTTGAAACACGATCCAAAAACGTTCATTTCCAATTATATATATGAATATATGGATATAACACCCCTATATATATATTTATAATGGAATGGCGTATATAAAGGATAATGATATATATATATACTCATATTTTCCACTATTAATATATATATATATATTGTTTGGTATATATATATATACGTCACGATGGTTATGACTAATTTTGTTTTCTACAGGCATTAACTCACAAAATCAGCATTTCACAGAAAAAGAAAAGGCTTAGCTCGTTTCCAGAAAATGTGATAACCAAACACCATTCACTTGTGTAGCTCCCTGGACAAAGTGACCCCCTCCTCTCCATTATCTCTTCCATACTTCTGTAAAGCAATTTCTATGTTCCTCTGTTAGTTTACACTTTTTTTTTTAGCATTCTGATCCACCCTGTTACCTGTACTGCCTTTTAACCATTCGTATATACTCAAACATCTGTCATTATTTCAGTTCTTCCTCCTGGCTTAGATACTCATTGTTAAACATTTGTCCAGCATTGTTAACCTTTTTATCTTTTTTGTCAATTAAATTTCAAGTTTCAAAAGATAAAAGATTTTAACAGTTGAGGCCTCCAACATCTAAACTTTGGTTTCCATAGATCACCAAGTTAGCCCTCCTGATATTCATCTGATAATTAATCTTAAGATAAAGACACGAAATTATCAGCCACCAGACTTTTCCTCTGTTGGTGGGGTTCGGGAGTCCATCCTCCTAGGGTTTTGGTAACTCATAGCTTTTTAGATTTTTTGGTCATATTTACTTTCAACTTTATCCTCTTACAAAAACTTTCGGTCTTTTATTAGTTTATGTTGTCTCCTCACTATCCCTATTCACCACTTGAACAGCAGTAAACATCAGCCATTTCACACTGCATTCATCTGTCCAAACATTGCACCTAACGAAGGAGAGTAGAAGTGTTGACAATTGTGGTAGGCATGATGAACCTGACTCAACTCCTTTGGAAACTTGACCAGTCACTCTGAAAGAATCCAATTTGTCTTATGTTGCACTACCATCATGAAAACCTTTAATCGCCATCAACAACTCATCTTGTTTATCGTATATCTGAACATTTTCCACACTGCCCGACTAACGATTCAACCATAGGCTTTATTATTTCCTATTATGTGCAAGAAGCTTTTGCCATTATTATCAAACTTCTCATTTGACTGTTCTTTTGAAACACCTCAATTATTTCATCAGTGATCGTTTCAGCTCTCCACCTATTCCTACATGACCTATTTTTATCAGAAGCATCTTATTTCATTTAGATTATTTTTTGTCTCATTTTCACAGTGCATATTATTTCATCTTTCATTTTTCTTTGGAGGCTATCATCGGGGGGTAATCCACACTGGACTTGCTCAATGCAAGACTGATGAAACCAGTTTTCTGTGTCCTAGTTTCATGGAAGTGTAGAGAACCAGTTTCAAGTGATCCACTTTCCCCAGTCAAAGAGTGTTAGCATTTTGCATTTTGAACTCCGTAACCAGTTATCAGATCTATGCAGTGCTTATATCCTTCTTTTGGTTCCAAAATTATATTATCATATCTAATGAAGTCTACATATAATGCTGAAACCTAGTTTGGATTTTTTTCTCTTATTTAGAAAGTTAAAAGACGTCATAATTTTAAGAAAAACAAGATCTGAAAGTATTTGATTATGATAATAGAATGCTTTTGTGTGCAAAATAACGTAAAGCATTTAAAAGGTGGAAAGAGAAAGAGGAAAGAAGGTATAACATCACTACTTATGCTCTTTTATTGTTATTTGAAAAAAGGGAGATCGTTATTAGAAAACACTTATATACATTATTTTTTCTTTGTTTATTACACTTCTTGAGATACTGTGTTACTTTATTATCCCTTTACAGCATACCAAACGTGAAGAGATCATCGACATATGTTTTGGTTTCGTCATTTCGTCTGGCTTGACCCCCCACCGCTCTTGTGTCAAACATATATCTTTACAGTTCCTTCCTAGCCTCAGAAGTTTTTGTCTTAGGTTAATATATAGCCATATATATATGCGTCTATATATATATAGGCAGGCCACCACCGCCCGCGTATAAATATATATGATATATCATACAGCATTACACAGATATATATATATATAGATATATATATTATATATATGATTATAGGTTGTAGAGAAAACAAGATTGCGCCGAAGAAACTGTTACCATTTTATTTGTTTATTCAAGAGATGTTTATCTGTTAAAAAAAATTAGGTATGTGGCTGAAAAATCCAGAACGTAAATTCTTTGGATTTTGTGAATAGAATTTTCTAATAACTGGTAGATAACTTCATGACAATATAGACAGTATACCTTATATAATACATCGGTATATAAATATATATATAGAAAGCTATATATATATATATATAATATATATATAGATATGTATATATTATCACGAAGTGATCAAGTACCTGGTTATTACAAAACTATTAAAAATCCAAAATTTACCTCACTTCAGCCAGCTACCTGAACCCACATAACAATAAAATTATGACTGAACACTCTAAAGGTAACAGTGATCCCTTAAAACTTGCTAATCACTTGAAAAAATCAATTTAATCAAGTTATGTGTGAGGTAGGTATTGAGATATACTAGATAGGAAAGGGCATCACTCCATCAAACAACTATAATTGTTTCCCTGGTCTTAATTCACTTCAAAAAACTTCTGAAGGAGAACAAACATGTTTATCACTTACCTTGTGCATACACAAATAACCCTATTCACTGGTGGTTAAAAATGAAACACTGTGCTTGTAAAACTTTAAATACAAACATTTATTTCTAACTTCAAAAGTTATAATTAGAATTCACAATCTGAAAAAAATATTCTTAAACAAGATTAATTAATTTAAATAAAATAATTTATCACAAAATTTATCAAGTTACTAAGCAAAAATTCAAACTATTAAGATTTACTCCAAATTTGAAAATCTTGACAAATGAAAATCAAATCAAGTATGCAATGTTAAAGTATCAATACATAAAGTGCTAATTAAATAAATGTTAAATCACCAACACAAAAGTTTGGATAAAACTATGAAATTGTAAACACAAGAACACACAAAAAATGTAAAACAAGAACATACAAAAAATGCACAAGAAGTTTATCAACAATAATTTCACAAAGGCAAAATCTCTTTAAAGATTATCTATACCTTTTTACCATGGTAAAAAAAAATAAGTAAAACCACTTTACATTATACAAGTTTTGAACACTTTTACACAACTCCTTTTGCTGCAGCAATATACACTTTTATCTAAGGCCTGTTGCACTGTTAACACTCTTTTCTTATATCAGATCCTACCAAGGGAGCATTAAATATTATTAACAGTTTCCAAAAACTTATATGTTTGGGAGTGACCACAAATCTTACACTCTTCTGAAGGAAGAGAGGATTAAGAGAGAGAGAGAGAGAGAGAGAGAGAGAGAGAGAGAGAGAAACCAACCTCTACCAGATCTCAGTCTCAACTAACAGTTTACCAAAAATCTTCTATGAGGTTAAACCTGTGTTGCCAGTTAGGCATTTTTTGAAAGGATCACCCTGGAAGAAACCTGGGAAAAAAGTTTCTTCTTCTCCAACATAGAGTATTTCTTCCCTGAAGAGGAAAAAAGATGAGAAATTTATTCTCTGGTTCAGAGGGGTATGGGCCTTGTCTCTTATCTGCTTGATTGACAGGGGTTTGCTGTATGCACACTTGTACAAACACAGAGGTGAACCAGTGATACCCTCGCCCTGGTCAACAAATATTATCTAGGCCTGTCACCTCATGTCCTTGTTGGCTGGCAACTTAAGTGCTTTTGGACTTCCTTTCAAAATGGAGGGTAATTAATCTGGCTGAACACCTGACAGCTGTGTAAACTTCACCCGTGCCCTGGCTAGACACCTGAGCCCAAAAGAGCCAGCTGTACAAACACAGTCCTAGCAGCAAAATGTATTTTAGTCCTAAAATCACACAGTCAAAGCAATCGTTGTAAGGTCTGACACTTAGCATCTCCAACAAACACTATTATTATAGTTATTACTGACAGTGCATGACAAACACAGGAGAAAATATATAAACATTGCATAAAAACATACATATTACAAAATCACCTCATTATTTTTCACAACACATGAGAAATATAAAAGAAAATATATCAAAATTATATAAAACACATTAAATTTGCAGAAAACATACATACCACAAGGCTATATCTTTAGATTCCTCCCCCCGGGAGAAGATTAATTATCCCGGGTTTGAATCCAACAATTTGGAACAGGATAAATAATCGAAAATTACATTGTTCCTTGCTCTTTCCCTTTCTTCTTTTGCTCTTTCTCTGTCTTCTTTTTCTCTTTCAGCCTGCATCTACAGAAGCAACTTTTCTTCTGATTCTTGCACCTTCAGTCTACGCAAATTTTCTTCTATATCTAAAAGTCTAAGCTCTGCCTCTGCATCACTGTTCACATTCTCTTGCCTTTGCTTATTTGTAAATTCTATCTCATCTGCATGCAACAATTCATATGCCTCATTTAACTCTCTATCTACTTTACCAGAGTCTATCAATGTTTGAATTGCAATACATTTGATTTGTGCCTCAATCATACCACTAGTCACATTACCCCCACATGCCACTGCTAAGACAGTCCACTGTGCCTTAGTCAGGTTAGACTCAGATAACTCTTGGATGGATGGAGCTGCTAAAAACTTCTGAACTTCGAACAGACCCATTTTCTCTCATTTACTCAACTAAATATTTTACAATACAATTCAAAATAACTATATGGTCACTCTCCTATCAAAATATACCCCTTACACCAAGAGTATAAACCATAAATCATGGTGATATTTTGTTTTTTCTCTCCCAGGTCTGGGCACCAAATAATATTGTCACGAAGTGTATCAAGTACCTGGTTATTACACAACTATTCACAAAATCCAAAAATTTACCTCACTTCAGCCAGATACTTGAACCCTCATAACAATGAAATTATGACTGAACACTCTAAAGTTAACAGTGATCCATTAAAACTTGCTTATCACTTGAAAAATCAATTAAGTTTATCAAGTTATGTGTGAGGTATTGAGATATACTAGATAAAAAAGGGCATTACTCCATCAAACAACTATAATTGTTTCCCTGGTCTTAATTCACTTCAAAAAACTTCTGAAGGAGAACAAAACATGTTTATCACTTACCTTGTGCATACACAAATAACCCTATTCACTGGTGGTTA
The DNA here is from genome assembly GCF_040412425.1 of Macrobrachium rosenbergii. Taxonomy (NCBI): domain Eukaryota; kingdom Metazoa; phylum Arthropoda; class Malacostraca; order Decapoda; family Palaemonidae; genus Macrobrachium; species Macrobrachium rosenbergii. Next base: position 78,764,484 of record NC_089748.1, read on the forward strand.
AAAATGAAACACTATGCTTGTAAAACTTTAAATACAAAAATTTATTTCTAACTTCAAAAATTATAATTAGAACTCACAATCTGAAAAAATTTACCATTACTGGAAAACAACATAAGATTTAATTAATTCTTGAACAAGATTAATTCACAAAACTTTAATTTATAATGAAAGTAACCCTTAAACGCCGAGCTTCTATTTACAAAAGTGTCTGCTGTATGCCAGCGGCGATCGGGAGTTAGCGCCAAAGCGGAAAAAAAGTTTTTTTCAAAAAATCACAGCATGCTTAGTTTTTAAGATTAAGAGTTCATTTTTGGCTTCTTTTTTTCATTGCCTAAAGTTTAGTATGCAACCATCAGAAATGAAAAAAAATATCATTATCATATATAAAATATTGAAATATATGACAGCACACAAAAAAAATTTCATATATAATTGTATACAAATCACAAGTAAGCAAAACAGTTAAAGCTAATGAGTTATTTTTTCTTTGTATTGTACATTAAATTGCAATGATTTTGGTATATAAAAATTGTAAAACGATCAAAGCAACACAGAGAAAATATTATCACAAAATGATGCATGAATTAAAAGTCATGGATGTAAAAAGTTTTTTTCAAAAATTCACCATAAATCGAAATATTGTTAGAGACTTCCCATTTGTTGCAAAATGAAGGTAATTGATTGAATATTACTAGACTGTAAGTGTTTTGAATTACAATTGCAGTTTTACCATTTCGGTCGAGTTAAAGTTGACCGAAGGTCGAATTTTTTCTATTTACCGTGATTTATATTAAAATATTTCAAAACTGAAAAAAGCTACAACCATGAATTATTTTTTCTTGCATTCTACATGAAATTGCGTACATTTTCATATACAAAACTTGGTAACGACTAATATAAAAACGGTGCAAACATTGCGACAAAGTGATTGCATGAAAAGACTTTGTGAGATGTTCGAATCTGAGTTACTGCGCCGGACATAAGGAAAAGATTTTTCAAAAATTCACCATAAATTGAAATATTGTGCTAGAGACTTCCAACTTGTTGCAAAATGAAGGTAAATGATTGAATATTACTAGAATGTAAGAGTTTTACTCGACAATCCTTTTTCGACCATTTCAGTCGAGTCAAAGTTGACCAAAGGTTGAAATTTTGGCACTTATCGTGATTTATATGAAAATATTTCCAAACTGATAAAAGATATAACCATGCTTTGTTTTTTTGTTGTATTTTACATGAAATTTCACACATTTTCATATATAAAACTTTATGTAACGGATAATATAAAACGGTGCAACAATTACGACAAAATGACGAAAGACTTTCTGAAATTTTCGGCCGAGTTACCACACGGATGTAAGGAAAAAGTTTTTTTCAAAAATTCACCATAAATCGAAATATTGTGCTAGAGACTTCCAATTTGTTGCAAAATGAAGGTAAATGATTGAATATTACTATAATGTAAAATTTTTAGCTTACAATTGTGTTTTTCGACCATTTCGGTGGAGTCAAAGTTGACTGAAGGTTGAAATTTTTGTGACCGAAATGGTAAAAAAAATCCTGCAGTCACCTGACAGACAATTTTAGTCGACTTACGATACGTCCAGTCGGCGTTTAAGGGTTAAGTTACTAAGCAAAATTCAAACTTTTAAGATTTACTCCAGATTTAGAAAAGAAACCTTAAGAAATGAAAATCAAATCAGGTATGCAATGTCAAAGTATCAACACATACAAAGTGCTAACTAAATAAATGTTAAACCACCAACACAAAACTTCTTGTAAACACAAGAACACACAAAAAATGTAAAAACAAGAACATACAATAAGTGCACAAAAGGTTTATCAACAATAATTTCAATAAGGCAAAATCTCTTTAAAGTATCTACCTTTTTATCATGGTAAACAAATAAGTAAAAAACCACTTTATGTTATACAAGTTTCTGAACACTTTTACACAACTCTTTTGCTGCAGCAATATACACGTTTATCTAAGGCCTGTCACAATGCTAACACTCTTTTCTAATGTCAGATCCTACCAAGGGAGCATTAAATATTATTAACAGTTTCCAAAAACTTATATGTTTGGGAGAGTGACCACAAATCTTACTCTCTCTGAAGGAAGAGGGGATTAAAGAGAGGGAGAGAGAGACCAACCTCTACAGAGTCTCAGTCTGAACTTTTCAGCTTACCAAAAATCTTCTATGAGATTAAACCTGTGTTGCCAGTTAGGCATTTTTTGAAAGGGAGTCACCCTGGAATTCTTCCCTGGAAAAGAAAGGAATAAACATAGTTTCTTCCTCTGAAAAAGAAAAAAAGATGAGGAAATTATTCTCTGGTTCAGAGAGGGTTCTTTTAGCCTGTCCTCTTATCTGCTTGACTGACAGGGGTTTGCTGTATGCATACTTGTACAAACACAGAGGCAAACCAGCGATGCCTTTGCCCTGGTCAACAAATATTATCTAGGCCTGTCACCTCATGTCCTTGTTGGCTAACAGCTTAAGTGCTTTTGGACTTCCTTTCAAAATGAAGGGGAATACTCTGGTTGAACACCTGACAGCTGTGTAAACTTCACCAGTACCCTGGCTGGACACCTGAGCCCACAAGAGCCAGCTGTACAAACACAATCCTAGCAACAAAAGGTATTTTAGTCCTAAAATCACACAGTCAAAGCAATCGTTGTAAGATCTGACACTTACCATCTCCAACAAACACTATTATCATAGTTATTACAGACAATAAATGACAAACACAAGAGAAAATATATAAACATTGAATAAAAGCATACATACTACAAAATCACGTCATTATATCTCACAACACATGAGAAATATAAAAGAAAATATATCAAAATTACATAAAACATTAAATTTGCAGAAAACATGCATACCACAAGGGTATATCGTTAGAATATATATGTATATATATATATATATATATATATATATATATATATATATATATATGATTAATTATCTTTTTGTAACGTGATTCATTTGTCACACCATTACCAAAGGTGAAAAATAAGAAATGGTAACGGTATTGACGTTTTAGACTTTATTTCAAGCCATTGATTTAGGACTCGATTCAGATTTAACAAAGTCACAAATATATAGCTACAAGAACAGTACTAACGAACATACACATATATGAGGCTATATACCCTCTGGCGAGTGCGTAATAATGGCCTATAAAACTCATTGGCTAAAAATCACAATAGACTCTCGGGGACATTGCTGTATACTTGATATATACCCCACCTCAAAATCCACACCTATATATGTCATATATATAATTTAAACTCATATAACCTTATAATCGTACTGTGTTTACATATATATATATATGTATATATATCTACAACAACAACAAATGTTCAATATATATACAAATTTCTTTTGATATTAAAGGATCAACTTCATACATCTGTGGCTGATATTCAATCCATAGCCGAACTTTTTCTTTTAGGAAACTAGATTCAATGATGTTCCTTTCAGTGCATTATTAGAATATACAATAGGTTTGCCCCTTCCCAGTTGATGGATATTGTTCTCACTAAATGTACAAATACCTGAAACCTTGTGCCATATCTGCACCATTTCTAAAAACATTCAATTCTTTTTCCGAACTCTCCCGCTTGCCCGCCAATATAAAAGTTGTCTGAGGAAAAAGAGCGTTGGATTTTATATGACCCTTCATATTGTGCGGGATTCTTGATAAGTACGGGCATTGTTGTATTGATCTTAAATCTGCCCACATTCAATCAAAATCCTTCAAGTAGGCATCGGATATCTTTCATACTATTATTATAAAATAAAACAAGCCACATTTTTTGTGTTGAAGATATCTTTCTGGTTTTGATAAAGTCTTTTGCCCTATATATATACTGTTTAATACACTATCAGGATATATCAATTTTTGCCTGCAATATTCACTATTTTATCTATTTCATCATGCCAATATTAAAATGCATACCTGTTAATTAAGCTTTAAAATTAGATGAAAACAAGTCAAGGTTAACCTGCCTCTTTCCAGAACTAAAATGCCACATAGGAAGAAAATCTTAGTGTTTTCTCAACACACTATCTTCAAACCCCTCTTCTTTCTTCGTATCTGTGTTCCAGAAACAGTAAACCCCATCATTTTCCATTTCATCATGAATTTAATTGTTGGAATTGATTTAACTGGGCAAAAAAGTTTTTAACATCTTGGTTCCCTCCATCCTTATATCGTCAACATACACAACCAACATTACGGAAATTATATTTGTTTAATATCTTCTTTTCAAAATTCATATATAAAGCTGATTAACCGTGGGGATAGAGGTTTCCCAGCCATGTAAAAAACCAGGGAGATGAATACCATTTAAATTCAAATTTACAATCTTTTACACACTAAAAATCAGTTCAATAATGTAAATAAAAATGGGATATCAGCTGTGTGTTCTCCAACAATTCCAGTTGTGCGCCATCAGATCATCTGTGGCACCTTTGTGAATATAATAACAGAATAAGGTTTCCAAGCCTGGATTCACTATTAAGTGTTTGTCTATTTTTGTTTATCAGGTCCACATTATTCTTGATTTGCAAATAACAGAATACCTACTAATGGAGTTGAGAATATTTTTTGTTATAAACATTAGCTTGTATGATGTAGAACCAGCACACACACACACACACACACACACACAAGGATTTGTTTGTGAGTTTTGTTATTTATATATATATATGGTAGCGATGGATATATTACACACACACAATACTTCTTTATATGGCTTTTCATACCTTTTAGGTTTTCAACGGTCTTAAAAGTAGACCAATAAATTAAAGTCTATCAGGTTCTTGTTTAATTCTGTTAGATGTTTTTATCACCTAAAGATTTTGCATTTTCTATATATTCAACCCTTATGAAAAATTACAAAACTTTTATCTGACTTTTCAGCTGATATTTTTATCTTTTTAAGTTCAATGTAACCATAAATCTTTTCCATTTGTGGTTCTGATTTTTATATGTTGTTAATCACTCCCATAATGTTTCTTTTAAGTTAAATCACTATTTTTCCAAATTCAGTTTTGAAGTATTTCTACCTGTTCTTCCCGACAGGAGAAAAGCAAGTTTAAACCGTGACCTAAGGCACTAGTTACATTTCTATGTTGCCAGCTGTTTTATGTGATATGTATGACGACATTCATGTTGTATGTTGGTCCCATGTGTATATCAATCAAAGTTTCATTTATATATATCGTGTTTCCATTTCAGTTTCGATATATATGATTCTCATCTTCATATGACAATATTCTGGAGGCATCTCTCCAATATATGGTATATATTCAAATGTCGTCTTTTCCTCGTGAGATCTTCCAAAATTCTTTTTGGTTTACATGTTTTGATATATATGTTTTTCCCAATATGGCGTTTATATTTCACCGAAGGTTGGTCTTCTAATTTCAGCATATATTGGTTATGAACGATCTTATATATTGTTCATCCCATACATTCACGTAAAAACCATGTTCCTTGTTGAGTATATATATATTCTATATATATATTCAAGATGGGATATAATATAAAGATCGGAATATATATATATATGATTATTATCACTTTTATTACGTGATTCATTTATCACACATTACCACAGGTGAAAAATAAGAAACAGGGTGATATAGGTCTGACCAGTTTCGACTTTTTATTTCAAGCCATTATTGAAGGACTGATACAGAGTGTGAGAAATCACAAATATATACTACAAACGAGTACTAACGAACATATGCAACCGTTAGAGGCTCCATATCCCCACTCAGGCCGGTGTCCCGGGTAGGAGTGGCCTTTAAAACTATTTGGCTAAAAATCCACAATAGACTCTCAGGGGACATTGCTGATAAACAGACCATACCCACCTCAAATCCACACCTGACAATGTCATGGAGGCGGGTTTGAAACTCATTAACATTACCTACCCTCGTATTGTGTTTACAAATGAATCCTATTTTCATATATCTCTACCGCCTACCTTAAAAGTTTAAACAATTTACAAATTTCTTTTGATATTAAAGGATCAAGTTTATACATCCCTTGACTGATATTCATATTATGGTTGTAACTTTCTTTTATGAAGCTAGATTCAATGATGTTCCTTTCCAGTGCATTATTAGAATATACAATCCTTTGCCCCTTCCCAGTTGATATCAAACTAAAATTGTTTAAACTTTAAGGTAGCATATCAGATTTATGTTGAAATTCTTTTCATATTTGTTTCCCGGTTTTACGAGCACAGTGGTATAAAGTTTCCAACCTTACCTCCATGACACATCCTTCATATGTGGGGAGTTGAGTGTATGGTCTGTTTATCACAATGTCCCCTGGAGAGTCTTCATTGATTTTAGCCAAATGAGTTTTAAGATGAGGACCTATCTTTGACACCGGCCAGAGTGGGTATATGGCAGCCTAACGGTTGTGTATGTTCGTTAGTACTGTTCTTTAGTATATATATTTGACTTCACACTCTGTATCAGTCCTATTTTCAATGGCTTGAAATAAAGTCGAATCCGGTCTACCTCATCACAATATATTCAGGGTTTCTATTTTTCACCTGTAAAAACTGTGATAAATGAAAACACGTACTAAAAGTGATAATAACTGTCCAGAATGGATACCATGCGCTCCTCTTCCTGATCTTTCTGTGTTCTTTTTCCCATCTTGGAATATGCCGTCAGAGAATTTGCTGACGCTCCCACTCAAGACATCACTAACAAGGAACACCCATCATTTTACCAATGTCGGATGAACAAGTGATACCAAGATGGTACATAACCACCCTTAACCATGAAATTAGAAGACCAACTTGGTTCGGCAAAATACACAAATTGTATATTGAAAAACATATCAAACATCAAAACATTGAAACCAAAAAGAATTTTAAGATCTCACGAGGAAAGACGACATTTTGAAGCCTTATACCACCAGATTGGAGAGATGCCTCCGTGAATATTGTCATTTGAAGATGAGAATCATACCATTAAATTCGAAACAAACACGATACACATAATGAAACTGTTGAATTAAAGAAGTACTTGGACCAACAAACGCCAATCATGAATGTGTTCTCAACTTATCAAACAAACAGCTGGATAGAAATGCAACTAGTGCCTTAGGCTACGGTTTAAATAGTTGCTTTATTCATCCCGGAAGGAACAGTGTAGAAATAACTAAAGGACTGTGTAATTTGGAAAAATATAGTGATTTAACGGAAGAAGAAGAACATGGTTATTCTTGATATTTGCAATTGAAAAATCAGACACCACAAACGTCCCCAAAAGATTTACTAAGTTGCTTTAATGAACTGAAAGATAAAAATATACACATGACAAAAGCAGATAAATCAGTTTGCCCTTGTAATTTTAAAATAAAAGTGAATATATAGAAAAAAAAAAAAAAAAAAAAATCTTTTAGTGATGATAACACATATAAAGAAATTAAATAAGAACCTGATAGACAATGTGAATAGTGGTTTCAATAAGAAAGTGAAAAACCTGTTAAAAGGTAACGAAAAGCCTTATAAAGAAGAAGTTGTGTGCCGACCTTCTCATCGCTTACCATACATGTATGGTACAATAAAACTCACAAAGCAAACTTCCTGCACCAGGCCAATTATCAGTTCAGTTGGTTCCATCATGTTGAAGCTAGAAGTAATTTAGTAGATATTCTCAACCCATTAGTAGGTACCATCTCAAATGCAAATATCAGAATAATGTGGACCTGATAAAATAAACTAAATAGTGTGAGATTAATAGTGAATCAGGCTTGTAAGTTTTGATGTTGTATCACTATTCACAAAGGTGCAATAGATGATCTGATGGCGTTTTTATCTGAATTGTTAAGAACACACAGCTGGATATCCCATTTCTAAAAAAAGTACTTTAATTGAACTGATTAAATTATGTGTAAAGATTGTAAATTTGAATTAATGGTAAATTTTACTCACAAAATTTTTAGTATGGCAAATGGGAACCCCTATCCCCAGTGTTAAGTAACTATATATGGAATTTTTTGAAAGAAGATATTAAACAACATAATCCTACGTAATGTAACATGGTTTAGGTATGTTGACGACATAATTTGTGTATGGCCAGGAACCAAGATGTAAAAACTTTTTGCTAAGTTAATCAATTAGTACCATCAATTAAATCACGATGGAAATGGAAAATGATGGTGCTTATCGTTTGGATGTCCTCATACGAAGAAATAGCAGGGTTTAAATATAGTGTGTATAGAAAACCCACTAACATTTCTTCCTATGTGCATTTCTATTCTGGACAAAGCAATAAGGTTAAAAAGTCAGTGTTTTCATCTATGTTTTTAAGAGCATTACAAATGTAGTCCTGAATATGCTTGATGATGAAATAGATAAGATTAGGAATGCAGGCAAAAATTGAAATATCCTGATAGTGTATTAAATATTGCATATGAAGTGGCAAAAAAGACTTTGTATCAAACCAGAAAGAACCTTACAACACAAAAATTTGCTTGTTCTGCCTTATAATAATAGTATGAAAGATATCCTCATCTACTTCTAAGAATTTGGTGAAATGTCGCATTTAAGAACAATACAACAATGAAAATGTACTTAATAAGAACTCCTAGACAATATTAAAGGGTGTGTATAAAATTCCGTGTAAGTCTTGGGACAACTTTTATATTGGCCAAACTGGGAAGCTAATGGAAAAAGAATTGAACAAATATAAGAAATGTGTGAGATATGCACAAGGGAACAGTGGTATATTTGTACATGTTAGTGAGAACAACATGCTATCAACTGGGAAGGGGCAAAAGGATTGTATATTCTAATAATGCACTGAAAGGAACATCATTGAATCTAGCTTCATAAAAGAAAGTTATAACCATAATATGAATATCAAATAAGGGATGTATAAACTTGATCCTTATCAAAAAAATTTGTAAATTGAAGCCTAAACTTTTAAGGTAGGCAGTAGAGATATATGAAAACAGGATTACCATATTTGTAAACACAGTACGAGGGTAGTATGTTAATGAGTTTCCAACCTGCCTCCATGACACCTGTCAGGTGGATTTGAGGTGGGGTATGGTCTGTTTATCAGCAAATGTCCGAGAGTCTATTGTGATTTTTAGCCAAATGAGTTTTTGAAGGCCACTCCTACCCCGACACCGGCCAGAGTGGGTATATGGAGCCTCAACGGTTGTGTATGTTCGTTAGTACTGTTCTTGTAGTATATATATTTGTGACTTCACACTCTTGTATCAGTCCTTCGTCAATGGTTTCAGCCAAAGTCGAAACCGGTCAGACCTACACCCTGCTTTATTTTTCACCTGTAATGTGTGATATATATATATATATATATATATATATATATATTATTTATTTATTTATATATATATATATATATATATATATATATATATATATATATATATATATCTGTGTGTGCATTTATGATTATGGAACCCGGGTTCGTTTCCCCCCACCGACATCATAATTTCTTCATGTTTTTTGCACTTGGATTCAAGGCTTTGCAGTGACAAGCGTATCCTAAAAATGCAAAGAATTGAGAAAGTTAGAGGGCATTGTACTTAAATACACAATCACACACATGCATATATATGTATATTAATATATATATATATACATATATACACAGACACATACATATATATATAAATATATATATATATATATATATATATATATATATATATATATATATATATATATATATATATATGTTATATATATATATATATATATATATATATTGTTGTTAAAGATGAAATTGTTAAACGTCCCTTTAACAAAGCTAGTTGCTTACCTGGAAATACACAGGCTTACATATATGCCAGCCGAAGGGAATTTTTAGTTGATAGAGCACGTTGTGGGTTGAATTGTTTAGAATAGTAACTAGGGATCACAGGGACGTTTAACCGCGGGTTAATGCGTCCCTGTAGTCCTGAGTTCCTGTCCTTCAAGTTGGTTCGAGCCACAGGACGGCGTTACTTATTATCAACTAAAAATTCCCCTTTCGGTAAATATATAAGTGAAAATATATTATTTCGGAGGTAGAGCGAATTGATATTAAAGGACGTTTGTAGCTAATGCTTGTATATGAATCACGGTGATGTGATAAAATTACATATATATATATATATATATATATATATATATATAGTTGTATATATATATATATATATATATATATATATATATATATATATATATATATATATATATATATATATACGAATATATATATATATATATATATATATATATATATATATATATATATATATATATATATATAGATATATAAATTTCCCATTTTAATATAATTTAAAACTCACTTCAGAAGGACTTGCCTATTACCGTATTGTTACATTTATAACTAGAGGAATGCACAAAATCAAAGTTTGACGGCATTTTGGAGTAGAAATAAAGTATGTAACTTCAACAAGGGTTTCCATAACCTAGCAAGTGACAATAATCTGATTTTATCCTAATTTGGTCATAACATAAGCAACAAAAATTTTTGTTAAGTGATTTATTTATGCGGTACAATGAAGTTATTACCTTATGTTTCTCCGAAAAAAATGATCGGTTAGTTTATTTCACTTGATCGTTTATGATTAATTCTTTACGATACCTAATCTTTTGCGTAATTTATGTTTTTTTCAGTTCTTCATTGGAGGGGTGGGTAGAGCACCCGGCTAGCACGCTGTTGGCCTAGCGTTCGACTCTCCGACCGGCCAATGAAGAATCAGAGGAATTTATTTCTGGTGATAGAAATTCATTTCTTTGTCATAATGTGGTTCGGGATTCCACAATAAGCTGTAGGTCCTGTTGCTAGGTAACCAATTGTTCTAGCCATGTAAAATAAATCTAATCCTTCACCAGTCTTCAGGAGAGCTGTTAATCAGCTCAGTGGTCTGGTTAAACTAAGATATACTTAACTTTTTTTTTTTTTGGTCTGTCATATGGCGCACATGAAAGTTTGAGGAATGTTTATAATTTGTCTTACTACACATATGAAAATTATTTTGCGTTGGAAACTCGAAAAACACCAAGGTTTTGTTAGAAGTGGGTAATTCACTGGAGCAGTATCCGTTGATTTATCTTGTAAATTTGAGTTCTTTGGATGATTGCTTAGGCAAATGTAAAAACCCAAAAGATTATGAAAATAGGCTTCAGTTTTCTGTTATTTGAAAAAATATGATTATGATAATGCTTAGGATAAAAAAAATCTCCCATGAGCAGTATACGACTGTATCTTATCAACAGCTGTAGTTTGAATACCATTAACTTTTTTTAACGTGACACTCTGTTTGCTCCTGTCTCTTGTTAAATATATTTATCTGCCTGTATAGAAAGTCAGGCTTGTAACGAAGAGCAGTCTACTGATAACCTTTGTTTTCACACTGCCCTACCTTGACTTGGGCAGGCATGGCCTTCCCCGGTATCTTCAACTTTTGGGTTTACATCTGACAAATACTATACCAGTACGAAAACAAACGAATTCTATCCTTATTGTGGTCGATTGGCCACATGCAATTATACGCGATTTTGCATTATGAAAAATGGCGCGAAAGAAAAAAATATTAGAAGACTAAGATGTGGCAAATATATGCGACATTTAACGTAACTTATTGAAGAGCTGAGTTCGTCGCCAGGCTTTGAATGAAGCGGGATATAAATTTAGAATACCTGTTGTTTTAACCAAACTACGTATGGAACACACTGAGAAGAAAGACTTAACATTCTAAAAGAATTTCAAGTAGTATTTGGGAGGGGGGCGGGTATTGTGTAAATTTTTGTTAAACATTAACCTCCTTCCAAACGGAACCAGTGCCATATTTGCCCTATTGAGATAACAAAGAGACCAGTGAGATTCTCTTTACGAAATTGTAAGATTATTCCACTGAAGAGCATTTCATTGATTGAACCATGGTAAATACACAGGTGGCTCAAATTGTAAGCAAAACGGAAAACTATCAAAGATGGAAGATCCTGCAAGGAAGTCGGAGACGCCTGCTGAAGTGAAGAATAGTTTTGATTTTCAGAGGGTTCCGAGCTAGTCTTCTCGCTCCTTCATTTCGCTCACTTGCCACACGCGTCTAGTGCCTTGTGGGTCTCGCAACGCCAAAGAGAGAAACCAGATACCCCATCTTTTCCCTAATGCTCGTCTTACTAATGAGCCTCATGTTCATTAATTACTCTAACTTTTCCCAGATGTTGGTGCTTATTCTTTTTTACGTTTCCATCTATTTCTTGTTACTTTTTTTTCTCACAAGGAAAAAGATCATGACGTTGGACGTCTGCAGCGCACATGGGTGCGTGTAACCCATCCTTGTTTTTTTTTTTTCTTTTCTTTTCTTAATTGCGAATGCATCCCTTGAAAATGGGGTTATGAATGCTTCGACTGATTTCAAGAGGTAACTATTTCAACTTGAGAAGTTGGCAATTCTGCAATATAAAAGTAGTATATAAGAAATGAAGTAACTGTTTTATGAATATGGTGTTCATGCCATCGATATTTCATGTATCTGTGCTATTCATTTACTGCACGGCTTTTAATTCAATTTTGTTGAATGGCAGTTTCATCGCTAGCGCAACTGGAGCTCTTGAGGTATATTGTTATATATACGTTTATATTATGTATACATACTAAATATATACAATATATATATACACATATATACTGTATATATATACTAATATATATATATATATATATATATATATATATATATATATATATATATATATATATATATATATATATATAAATAAAATAAATGTTTTTATTTCATCAGTTTTATGTTATTGTATGTTTTCTCTTCTCTTTTTTTCTTATTTAACGCCATTGAAACAAAATTACATTATGAATAAAAGTCAACAGTAATACTTATTGTAATGAGAAAGAAAATAGTAACGTTGATTCGTATCAGTTTTTGTTCACATTTGGTGAGGTTTCCTTACGTTTAATTGTCATTCATCAAATTTATTATTATTTCTGTTTCTTCCCAAAGAAAGTGACCAACACTTGACGTAACAGCAAGCGATAGTATCCGCAGTACAGATCACCAAGTATAACAACACTGGTTTTTGCTCCTGTTCAAACATAAACACGAGTGTTAGAAACGGGGGCTCCATTACCACTGAGATTTGTTAAAAGACGAAACCCGGCTGGTGCCAACGAGCCAAACCAGGGTTTATGATGTCAGTGCCACTTCTTCCTCCTAGAATTGGAGATGAAAGTTTGATGTCGAAGCTTGTTTTGCCTTTTCGTCCCCATAAAGCCTTTTTAAACCTACCTTTATTATCATTACTATTATTGTCATAGTCAGGTACCTTGACTGACTGACCCATAAGTTAACTATCTTCACTTTTCTTTTTGGTCGTGAGTTGAAAGTGATTTATTATTATTATTATTATTATTATTATTATTATTATTATTATTATTATTATTATTATTATTATTATTATTATATTATGAATTTAAACATAACTCAGGCATCATTCACTCAGCAATTGTACTATGGATACTGTATTGCGAATATATAGGGTGTTATTTACCATAGAAAGATAAATACTTATAGGCTTCTGAAAGGCTAGGCCTTCTCAGCCAAGAACTGTGTCCGAATTTTTCCATTTGAATACTGAAACATCTGCCGTAAAATTACAAAGAAAACTACAAAAATCTGAAGTGTAACGAAAATACGGATGCTACCTTTCTTAGTGAGACCTTTTACACGTTTTGGATGGATTCAAAACGTTGTTTCTTAATTTACCTAATATCATAAGTGATGAAATTTGGTGACTTCCTAAGAACCCTTAATGCTTTGATAAGTCTGTCTTTTTTTCAATATATACACATACTCATATATATATATATATATATATATATATATATATATATATATATATATATATATATATATATATGTATATATATATATATATATATATATACATATCATGTAGGCTTTAGTGCTTCAGTCCCTGTTATAGAAATTTCTTTTATTCAACTTAAACGTAATCAGTATGTGTTGCTTTAATCAGTCTTTCACTTCATTATCTATAAATTTCTTTCTTATCATGTTCCTTATTATCTGAATCATTTTGATTAATATTGTTTTAGTTTTTGCTGCCAAAAATTTCCTCTTATTATAATCGCACTCTTGCTGATTTTAGTGCTATGTTATTTACTCATATTCTCGATGCATTAACATTAATAAATTGGAGAAAAACGAGGACTCGGATTTCAAACTGCAGCGAAGAAGACTGTAGAGAAGGAACGAAAATTCCAAAGCTCCACCAATGTCCTTGCAGTGCCGCGACTGTTTTTATTCTTCAGCTTTCCCCAGCTTTCTCAATCTCTCTCTCTCTCTCTCTCTCTCTCTCTCTCTCTCTCTCTCTCTCTCCACATGACCAAGTGAGAATCTTACTCTGGTCTAGCAAAAATTATGGATTGCTTTCAGAGATTTTGTCAGTTTACCTCGAGGCGAGTTGTAGTGAACTTGAGCCATAAAAGATTATTATTTTAAACTAATGTATGCGGAAATCAGTGTAGAGCGTTATTTAAATTAAGTATCTGTTAAAACTTTTCTGAGTTACTTGTCAGTTTGTTAGTGATGCTGGTTCTGCTCTCATTACAATTATTATCATCATTATTTTATTATGGAAGAAAACTCTCTTTGTCGCATGAATTATTGAATAAAATGGCTCAACGGTATTCAAATTTCCATTTTATTATTATTTATTATAATTATTATTATTATTATTATTATTATTATTATTATTATTATTATTATTATTATTAGTAAATTGTCAGATGTACAATATCTCAGCAGCGCAACATATATCTTAATGTATTCTTTTACTTTTCATCTTTAGCAAGGGAACCATTTATTTATTTACCGTACATGCTTCTCAGAATTTGCCTCTCGCCTTTCAAACAAACCGCCCCGTGAAGTGATGTCCGTTTTCTTTAGGACTTTTCTATTCAGGGCGAACAATTATATTTTCCCCTCCCTTGAATGGCTTGGCGCCGTCACAGCAACAACGGCAGTAATCACTCAAGGCGGTCCACTAAACCTACCTGTTCAGGTGTCCCAGTCGGGCATCATCAGCGGTGATAACACAAAGTCAACACAGAGGGCGCGACACAGGATGCCTTGTGTGAGATGAAGAGAGAGAGAGAGAGAGAGAGAGAGAGAGAGAGAGAGAGAGAGAGAGAGAAAGGAAAGTGAAGATCCAAAAAAGGGAAAAAGGATGAGGAGTAGGAGGAGGAAGAGGAAGCCTCTTAACAAATGATCTTCCTCTTTAAATACCCAGAAAGGATAATTTTTCACTTTCGGGGACAGAAGGAAGGGGACTCTGTTTAGCTTCACGAGGGGAAAGAAGAGAAAGAAGTTGGGAAAATTCTGTCCGCGTATTTTTCTCTAAGATTTGTTTCGTTGTTTACGTAAGTGTGGTCAGGGTTTGCTTTGTGAGTGCCAGTGACAAAGTGCCTTTGAATAGAGAGAGAGAGAGAGAGAGAGAGAGAGAGAGAGAGAGAGAGAGAGAGAACTGAATTTTGCCATAGAGGGAGACATTTATGAAAGTGAGACGCACGCCAAGAAGAAATTTGTTAATAAAGATAGAGAGATTATCAAGAGATTATGATAGTGAATTATTTGGAAGAAATATGAAGAAAATGAGATAATTTACGGAAAACAAGATTAATTTTGCTTGTGTTTTAGAAAAAAGAATATATCCGACACATAATTAAATTTACAAAATATGTGATATAAATTTGAATGAAATGGAAATTACTTTCCTCTGTGCTTTTGTATGATACATCATACTAGTGTAGCAGTTAAATAGTATTTGGCGAAGCATTCCATTACAAGTGTTACCGAAATATAGAGGGTCAAATTTCATACTTTTGTCCTTTTTGAAGTAACGATTACACTGCATGTCTTGGCGGAGGTATGCTGTTATTATTATTATTATTATTATTATTATTATTATTATTATTATTATTATTATTATTATTATTATTATTATTATTATTATTTAGAAAAGTTGGAAGTTTCGAGAGTGGCAAAGTGTTAAAATGTAAAAAATCGACGTATCTCATATTTGATTTTTTTTCAACTTATCAAATTAATTTTGATTGAAATGAAAGCCTTGCAAATTAGTGGCTAGGGTACAATCTCCCCAAACTGAAGGGAAAAATATACTGATTGGCTCAGAGGTGGCATTTTCAAGAGTTGAAGCTTTACTAGAAACGTTGTCCTATATTTGACACCTGGTGAAGTCTTCCCTAGTGATGCCATCATTTCATGAACCAGTCAGCTCCCATCAGTGTTGCTTGTTTTAGTAGAGATGAATGCTCGCAATCCTTTCCGATGAGATACAATTAACTGATGTGCGTAAAGAGTGTTAAGTGCTTACAGGCAGTATATTTTTACGTTTCTGTATCAGAGGTTTCCGTAAGCTTCTGAACACCCAAAGAATTCCTTAAAATTAACGGTCTGTACAGAAATGTCAGAGATTCAAGATTCAGATAACTTCAAGTGAGAAAATTATTATTATTATTATTATTATTATTATTATTATTATTATTATTATTATTATTATTATTATTATTATTAAAGATCTAAAAGCTGTACAAAATGTTCTGTTTTTATTTGATGAAACGAAGATTATATGGCCGTCGAACTACAAGGTTATCGAATCTCAAAATCAGCCTTCGGCAAACAATACCCTTTAATTTAAAATAAAAGTATTAAAACATTCATATTTTATCTAATTGCTGTTCATCTTTTTGTTCATGAATTTCTTTTAGAGTGCTCTACATATATATGCCGTAGTAACGATTTATAGTTTTGAATTAACCGGTGATTAGGATCTTCCAAAACCTACTAGTAGAATTTTACATCCATTTTAAGGTAAGTTTTGTCAGCACCTTTTGACAAAGCGTCACTAAAGAGAAAAACCTTTTTGTAGGCTTAACACACACACACACACAAGAGCGCAGTGTATGGGGCAAGCGTCCTGTCGTAGAGCCTTCTGTGGTGGTGTACAAAGCAGCTAGTTGAAGGAATTTTTTTACATGCAGGGTTCATCTATGATTCAGCACTGAGCATATAGAAGTGATCATTGTCCTTTCTTTTCTTGGGAGGTAACCCCTCGTAGGGCATATGAATTATGTTAAACAATATATCAGTGTGGCAATCCTACTGTCCATCTTGTACAAGGTGCAATCAGTCGTCATAGGGGTAGTGATGTGCCGAACCCACCGACCACCTTGTAAAAGGTGTAACAATTTATCAAATGTGTACGGATGTACTGACCCCATTCTCCACCTTGTATAAGATGCAACCGGTCGTCATGAAGGTAAGGATGCGGCTACCCCACTCCCCACTTTATATACAGTGTAATTATCTTCATAGGCATAAGGACATGGTGACACCACTGCCCTTCTTGTGTGATGTACAATCAGTCATCATAGGCGTAAGGATTTGGCGACCCTTCAGGCACCTGGTATATGTTGAAATCAGTCATTGTAGGATCAGGGCTCTAACGACTCCACCTGCTAACCTTGCTCAAGTGGCAGTCACTCACCATAAGCGAAAGGTTGTAAAAACCCTACCTCCCACAATGGGCAAGATGCCACCATTCGTTATAGGCGTAAGAATGTGGTGACCTTCGTTTTTTATTTGTAAAAAGGCCATTAAAAATAGTGACCCTTACCAGGGATAGACTGAGAAGAAGACAAATCAATCATCTTAAGAGTAGTGATGTGGCAATCACAATTTACACCTATATGGTGCAAGCAGTCAGCAAACGTGCAGGGGTGCTGCAACTCCACCACCCACCATGTATAAGGGGCAGTCACCCATTATAGGCGTAAGGACATGCCACACTCTACTGCTCACCATGATTTAGCAGAAGTCATTTATAGATTGCTCCTGTGAAAGGTGTTCAGGATCTACTTGTGTCAAAGTTGAAAGTGCCCTGTGGTTGGAATCTGGAAGGCTGCACATTTCAGGCGCCACCTCCTCCAGAAGGGAAAAAAGTTCTTAACAGTTGGACACAAAGTTTCATATAAAAGACCAGTGGCCAATGGAACTTTCATACTTTAACTTCTGATCTGTGAATGAACTCCTTCTGCAGTAGGACTTCCTCAACATCAGCTGCTTCAGATGCCTACATAGAACCCTTCCACACTCGGTGTGCTATTCACCCCAGTTTACACGCACTCCGGTATTTTGTGAATATGAGTCCCTTTCGAACTGTTTTTGCAATATGATTGCTGGAAGAATGGAAACAACTGAACCGTATAATTATGTGAGAGTAAATAATGATAGGGTAAAAGAATAGGAAGTTACGAGGAAGTGTGCAGAATTGGGATGAGAGTATGACTGAAAGCGATGTGAGTAGAAGCAAAGCTAAGGTGTAAGTAGAAACCCGGAAGTTGTAGAGGCAATTATGTATCATGTATTATGTATTATGTATTATAGGTGTGAAGCGCAGGAGCTGAATATGACTGAATGAAAATTGGTAGAAGCTCTTGCCATGAACAATTTGCTTAAGATGCATTAGAAGGATGGGAAATCAGGAGACACACGGGATTAGTGGTAACAAAAAGCTGGCAAAAAGATGAATAAGGTGCTTAATGATGGCTTGTTTGTGAAGAGAATGGTGAACAGCAGTTGGATGTAAATAAATTAATGTTTCAAAAGTGTTAGAAGACCTAGAAATGGCTGGATAGATGGTGTGAGAGAGGTAATGGAAAAAATAGCTTTAATGTCTGGGAAATGAGATAGTCCATGCAAAATCGAAATGAACCAAGAAGTATGCGTGGTCCACTTGGCATGTAGGTAATGAGCCTTCTTCACCTCTTCCCATTTATACACACTTCCTGATATCTTCCTTGCTTTATGAATTCTATAACTCTCCTATTCTCTTACCCTATCATTATTTACTCCCCGAAACCTATCATTATTTACTCCGTAAACGTTATACCACCAATCTGTTGACGTTTACTGTTGCATCTTCTTTCTAGTCATTTACCCTCATAACCTTCCTGTCACACATGATTACTTACAGCTTTCACCAGTTGAAAGAACTTTCAAACTTTATCACTAGTTTCCGCAGATTCTCTTTTCTATCCCAAATCAGCAAGACTTCGCACTCTAATCTCAACCGATTTTCTTATCCCAACAAAATCTAAAGATTTTTCTCTAACTTGCATCCCGCCATCCATAAATATTAAAAGCATTGGAGATACAACACACCCTCGCCCTAGACTCACATTGACACCAAACAGTCACTCTCCTATTTACAAATAACTCACGATTTGGCATAGTTCATAAAAACATTTAATTGCTCTGAACAAAGTACCTTTTACACTATACATCATGAGCACCCTACACATGGAAACTTTCTATCCGTTCTAAAGTTGTCTATGTGTATGTAGCCCGCAAGCAACTTTTTCCACTCACTTTTAGCTTTTGCATGACTTTTTTATAAAAAAATTCGGTCCAGAACCTTTTTCCTTGCCTAAACCCACACTGCGCTTCTCCCTATCAGTCCATGTGCCATCTGTCTTTCTCATGCAGAAATTTGTCCATTTGCTCCAGGAACTCCACACCTGCTAACTGCTTCATCAGTTTCTACGGCACTTACCTTAGATTTTTGAACCACCTGACAAAACTAGAATTTTTCTTTTTCCAAACCAAGCAAGACAAAATTACGGACGTTTTCAGACATTCTAACTCTTGAACACTGCCGGAGCACTTGTACTTAATATCGCAACAGTTTCTTCTGCAACACTCAGTCATACCGATGCAATCTTCGAACCAATATATCTTAACGCTTTCAGCTGCCCAAGATTCTTATTGACACTACAAGCACTATCCATATCCTAGCTTTGCAAATCTGTTACCCTAAGCACAATCAATCCTGTACGTCCGAGTAGTTGAAAATCCCAAGATATGTTATTTTCTTTCTCTCTGGTTTCTTGTAACTGCATTGATGGGCAAAGGTTTGCAAACCCTGTGCTTCTGGTCATTTAGGAATTTTCACGCCTCTGGGAGGGCGAAAATGCTCTCGAAGTATATCTAACCGCATCCTAAAAGAGCATAAAGGTGTGGTTGCTAAATATATATATATACATATATATATATATATATATATATATATATATATATATATATATATATATATATATATATATATATATAAAGAGAGAGAAAGAGAGAGAGAGAGAGAGAGAGAGAGAGAGAGTTTGCCATAAAGAAGTCATACTTCCTTGGTTCCAAGTCGCTAAAGTTTCTGTTTATCTAAGAAAAGACCACTTTCACCCTGTTGCATCACTAGAAACAAAAGGAAATATAATAACGATACTAATGATAGTATATATGTATGTGTTGTTATTGGCACAATACCCTCTCCAAACAATGAAACTCTCTCTCTCTCTCTCTCTCTCTCTCTCTCTCGTTGTCTTCTTCGACACTACATTGATTTATTTTGATCCATCGATCCACGTCAAAGCGGGTCCTTTGTTTCAGGGAAGACGCGAGAGAGTTAGGGAGGGTTGTATGGGATTTAAGTGTTTCAAAGCTATTTGCGCGACTTGATGTAGCCTTCGGCAGACCTTCCTTGGGAAATTTATTTTGATTTTTTCTAGTTTTTATACTTTTCTTTTTCTTTAACGCTTTTAAGGAATTATTCTTGTTTTACCTGGCGGGAGAGAGAGGTAAAAAACTATCACTTTAATGTTTCCTTTCCATGATATGTCCGAGTCGTGGATTTGTACATAAATCGATTAACAGAATAAGAGTGAAAAATGAGGGTCCTTTTTTTTTTTGCTTAGTTTTCTTATCGTTTTCAAAATATTTTTCATCAAACAGAGATCGTTGTGGTTTGGGGTGTTCCCTTTTCTCTAAAATTTCATCTCTGTTTAAATATGTCTTTTTTTCAGTTGGCAGCTACGAGACGCATCTTTGCGTTCATTTACCTTTTGCTTCCTTCCGTGTAAATTTCGATGCAGTTGGCCATTCTTCTTGTCATCCCGTGAGGGGACGGTCGTTTCTCTGGTAGGCCTACGAAGCAAAGTTCTTGAGCACAGAAAATGTGGCCCTTTAACATATGTATGTGTATACGTTTTTCATATTTCTTTAATATGGCAGTATTTTGGCAATGTACGAGTGTATGTGGCTCCATTATGATAGTAGATAATTATATAGAAAATGTATTACACGTATGAATACGTATTTATTTGAGGTATGTATATATTCGTAGGTGTATGTAAACTGAATGTACTTCATAACACTTCACTACATTGTTGTGTTATGAAAACTTTTGTCTGTAGTATCCAACCCCCCCCCAAAAAAAAAATAAAAAACAAAACGAAACATTCAAGTGTACACGCGCTTTGTTTTTATTACGGTTGTTATCTTTTAATGAGGCTTTGCAAGTTCTGTGGAAGTGCTAGAACGCAAACTTTTTTATATATAATCTTTTTATAGTTCAATCACTTTTGTAGTAATTTTTCTTGATACATTTAATATTTAGATAACAAGAATAGACGCGAAACGAGTTCTGGGAGTTGATTATTAGTTAATTTTCTTCCATTTATTTAAAATGCCCTAGATGCGTTCGTCAGATTGTTTTCGCCCGCATAATGATGATAAATATAATCGCTCATTATAAATGATTACTGTTAGCAATATGGCCTATAAATAATTCAATGAAATCAATACTCAGTACTGTTTGACAACCGGTTGCTGGACATTATGCGACGCAGGGAATCGTAACTTTTTCTTTTTTAAGGTAAGAAAATGGCTTGAATTTATGTTACCAGTCTTATTTGGGATACTGGATTATGTGCGTAATATTCAAGGATTTATGGTGGCTATTATAGGTAATTGGCATCCCGCTGGGAAATCTAAACTTTTTGCACACTTTTCTGTTGAAGTATTTTCTCCTTTCTGTGATAATTTTGTTTACAGTTTGTATAAAATCAGTAGCATTTCGGGGCACACCAGTCATTTTTCTTGGCCGTATATTCTTCATAATCGTCAAAGTCTTTACTACCACTACAACTACCTGTGCGGCTGCGGCTGTTGGTCTTTTTCAAGCCTGCACTGCTAAGAGCGTCTGGACCAAGGATTAAATACGTATGGGCGCAATCATTTATTTTGAAACAAGGATGACAGAGTTATAAATTTGAATGATTCACACTCACCCAAAACAATTCACAAACTATATAACGTTTAATCTATTTTCATAGTTAATTGCTTTTTATTTGTATTTTTTTGTAATTTACTATGTTTATTTTGTTTATAAAAGAGCACCCGGTGGAGAGCATGCTACCCTCAGGCCAGATCAAATATGTAGATGGCCGTAAAGCTGAAACTGCCGAAAATTCCAATTTTTATTTCGATATTCGAGTGCGTTAACAGGATATCTCAAGAACGGGTCAGTAGAATTTGACGAAACATTTTATATACGAGCTTGATGGCGTGCGCTACACTGGGCTGGAACCCGGCGCTGTTCATCCATTGTCCCTTACCGTCCCGATCCCCTACCCACCCCGCCCCAACCCGGGGCGGACAAACAGGTTTGCAGGAGGAGGGTGGATGTGTCATGGCTCCCTACCTTCCCGGCCCCCTACCTACTCCGTCCCCACCTAGGGCGGACAAACAAGTTTGCAGAAGGAGAGTGGATGTGTCATGTCTCCCCAACTCTCCCGTTCCCCTACCTACCCCTCCCCCACCCGGAGCGGACAAACAAGAAAGATCCACTTGGATTTTATTGTTATAGATGGTCGTTCTAGTGACCATTCCCAGACTTCTCAAAGGTTTTAGCAGTTTTGTTTACCAACTATTTGGGTGAGAGTAACAATTTTTTTCTTAATTTCTGTTACTAACAATGATCCCGCATGAGGGATCGTAAGTAGTATAAGCTATTGCTAGTTTAACAGCTTCAGCTATCGTCTTTCACAATATTTCCATGGCATAACGAGCACCGTGCTCATTTTTATACCTTGCACCTGCTGGAAAGTTTCCTTTCACGAGTGAAATATTGAGTATTCCGTATTTCTTAAAATATTTCTGTTAAGTTTAACTAATAATATGAATGAATTTACCTTAAAACTTTAGAAGGATGACCAGAAAGTTATGAATACATTTACACAAATGTATCACAGGCTATCCTAAAATAAATTGTACTATTTTACTTTTAAATTCTGGTTTAATTTCTGAACAGCTTCTCCAGCTGCACGAGCTGACTTGTCAAGGAACTTTTTTTCAGTTTTATTGTCTCTTGCCATCAGGCTTCTTGAAGCGCCTCCGCTCAAATTTTCTTCTATTTTTATGCGTATTATTTCACAATTTACAATCAAACCAATGGACACTAATCGTCTTCCGCAGCCCCACAGGACAAGCCAACATTCACTCTCAAGACTGAGCGTGTGGAGATTAATCGGTGAATGACTTTCATTTGATGGTTCCTTTAAACCTTCCATCTCCAACTCCTGTATTCCATGTGTTCTAAAATGTTTTGGTAGTGATACAGCGTGGCCAACTATTTCGTCACTTCATAATATATACATAACACACATACACAAGCCACAAATGCAAACACACGTTAAACCAGAAGGGAAACTGCCTCCGAAGGTAGAATATAAATTAAAACTTAACAGATAATTTTGCTACTGTTATTCTTGGAGGTACTTTCTGTGTATTGCATTTGGAACGAACGTATATCATATTTAATATAATTTTCTTTTGCCATGTCGTATTTAGTATTTCCTTAATCTGTGTCATTTTTACTATGACTTTTTATGCGTTTTTTCTTATCCAGATAAATTGCCTCGAGGCAATTTTCAACAGTATCAATGCTACTCTTTATTTCTTATTCCTTGTCCATTGCTCTCGTGACTTTCTCTGCTCAAGGATGCTTTGCCTGGATGCTACAGCTAAACAGCAAAAACAGGAGAAGCAGCACAGTGACGCCATATGATTCCAATAGTCATTCGAAGAGACAACCTTGCGCTCTGCAAGTTTGAGAGCAACCATCTTCCAGGCAAGTGCTGCCCTGCAAGCTCTATCAAGAGTCCACTTTTGGCCCAGACTGGTCATTTTAAGTAGGTTCAACCATGGGCCAGCTGCGTTTCTAAATGGACCATCATCCTTGACAGGTTGATATACTGCTGGTCGTAGCTGATTTCATCTCAGTGTTTACCCTCCAAGCGAGTGTCCTGATCATAGCGAGAAAGAATAAAAACGCTGGCGCAGTTTAAAGTAAAGTAGTGCAATTCTTGTCGGGATGCATCTCCCTCTTGCCTATATATTCCCTTCCCATTGGTCCAGTTAGGGGTTTCACTTCTGCCCTTATGTCTGTTGAGTCTAACAAGAACCCAACCATCAACAAAGGTTCTGCTTCCTGTCCCAGCGGAGACTCTTTATAACGACTGCCTAGCGCTGTGCAGAAATGAATGGCATGGGGTTTTAATTTGGGTGTTAGTAAGCCTTTAGTGAATAGGTCACCTTCAGTGTAGACTTATGAATATTAGATTGCGTTACTGAGTGAAGTTTTCTGCCGAGATTAAATTTGCTGGAAGATGCCCATGATAACTACATATCAATAACCTTGAATGAGTCGTAGACCATTGTAGTTCCACACACACACACACACACACACACACACACACACACACACACACACACACACATATATATATATATATATATATATATATATATATATATATATATATATATATATATGTGTGTGTGTGTGTGTGTGAGAGAAAGAGAGAGAGAGAGAGAGAGAGAGCAAGAGAAAATCTGTTATGTAAGTATTTGTCTATAAACCGGATATTTATACTTTATTGCTAATTAATTTCAGTACTACACACACACACACACACACACACACACACACACACACACACACATATATATATATATATATATATATATATATATATGTGTGTGTGTGTGTGTGTGTGTGTGTGTGTTTGTTTGTTTGTGTGAGAGAAAAATCAGTTGTGTATTTAAGTATTTCTGTAAACCTGTAAACCGGTTATTTATGCTTTGTTACTAATTTATTTCCAAAATTATATATATATATATATATATATATATATATATATATATATATATATATATATATATATATATATGTGTGTGTGTGTGTGTGTGTATAGTATATGTGTGTGTGTGTATGTGCTCATGCAAGTGGCGGAATGCGTTTGTGTTTCAACTTTTAATGTAAAATATGCATGATATACAGCGTGTACTATCATATATGCCTCCATAGAAGCTGTTTGTTAAAACATTATTGTAACGTCTCTTACATGATTCGGCCTGTTATTATTTTAAAATGTCTATTGTGACCCTCTTGACAATTTTGGCATGTCTTTCGTCTCCTTTAGTAGCCACTTTCAAGTTATTTACACGTCTTTGTATGTACATGTTGTCTGTTGACTATCAGCGGGTTAAGCAGGTGTATGCTGTGTTCAAAATATTAAATGAAAAGAAAAAGTCCGGTCTAAGTTCTTGGCGCTTTTGTGGTTGTCTAGGCCCTGTCGCTATGGCGCGCAGGTGTCGCTCCGTTTTTTGTTCATTTATCTCTCTCAGATTTTTTAGGCATAACTATGCTATGGTTCACATGGGCCGTGGTTATTTATCGTTCTAAACGGTTTGAATAGTAGCAGGGCTTTACATTTAGACGTTTGCAAGAAAAACATAAAGGGAAGTAAATACGGGGACCCATTTATCTTCGCTCTATTCCTTTCTTTCACGGGCGTTAAAACGCTTTCCTCGTAGAATGCATTGCATTTTGGGAAGAATCCCTCAAATTCTTATATAATAGCTCTTATGCAACAATAATGCAATATTTTTCATTAATAAATGGAAAGATTAGGATTTTAGCCTGATCTCCAAAATGTGTTTCGGTGCTTTTCAAATCTTTTGTTCAAAAAAGTTTTCTTTGTATGAGGGAATTGTATCTCGGAGGTAGGTAGGTGATGAAGCGTTCTTTTTTCTTCTTGTATTCGGAAAACAACGAACCAACCTTACTAAAATGAGCCTCCCTTAGAAGAGAAAGCAATCTAATTGATTTATTAGATTTAATTCCCAAATTTTGGGTATGACGTCTGTTTCCTGAATTTATTGTAATTCCATTTAGGGTCACTCCAGAGTTGAACTGATGATTTACATTCCTCTAACATTAGCAGGTATTTTATTTCGGGAAAGGAAAAAAAGACGTTGCCTGTAATTTACAACACCAAACTCTCTTTACCAGTGCATGAAAGAATTTATATGTAACGAAAAGGATGAATTTCTTTATAAATGAGATTCTTCTTTTTTCATTAAAATAATCAGAGAGAAATTAATGCAACTTTTATTGTGTAGAATATACACTTGTCAGTAGAGCTACTGTTCATTATTAAATATTTAACAAATAATCTCATGAGACGTGAATGATCTGTTGTTAAGAGGTCGTTCTGTTCTCCGAGGATTTATGCTTTACTGATGAAAGGTATAAAAGTTATTTCTCAGCACCAGTCAGTTTTCCTTCTTTCCTTGGCGTTGGGCGTTTTGCCACTTTATTATTTTATCGATTTCTGCTTTCATCTGCTTGAGAGGTAGAACACAGTAAAAGAATGTCTAGAAACGGAGATTTGCTGATGCTCACGTTTCCGTTCACGTCTGTGAAATAACATTTAGATGGATGGGATAGCTTACTTATGCTTTGCTGCTGGAATCCTTGCGCTAACGACTGTATTTTGGTATTCTTTGAATACGGCTGCCATATATATATCCACATATGTGTGTGTGTGTAGCATGGTTGGGTATGTCTGTAAGTGATGCACTGTGGAAACGTTACAAAAACAGAATTTAAAGTTGATAGGAATTACATGTTGAAATATGTTATTGCAAAGACGCACAGTTTTATACACGATATGACATACATACTTATATATATATATATATATATATATATATATATATATATATATATATATATATATATATATATATACATACATATATATATATATATATATATATATATATATATATATATATATATATATATATATATATGTATAAAATCTTAAATTAGGTCAGGACAGACATTGTTAACCAAATAAACTGCCTGCTTTTCTCACAAATGGGAAAGGCAGTGACGGGTTAGATGATTCAGAAAATACAAAGGAAGGAAAAAAGTACTACTATTATATAAAGCACCAGCCACAAAGGTTGAATTTTGGTTTGAAACTTCCAGCCTCAGTTTCTGATGAGAATGTAAAGACTGACGTGGAAAAAAGATATCGGAAGCGATGACGTATGCAATATTTGGAAAATAATTACCAGTCGAAGTTCCTCAGATCCTACATATTTATTTTTAAACAATACCTGTTAATCACAGATGCAAACAAACGAACCTTCTGTGCTCAGTTAAGAACATGTTGTTCTGAGTATCATGTGCATAAGCACTAAGTAAGCCCATTATAGACGAAATTATGACAAAATGGCCCAATAGGATAGTGTCAGTGACCATTAGTTATTCGAAACACAGAAGTCTCTACGTGCGATGATAAGGAAATATGGACACATCTCCTAAATTCATTATTTCGTTGCAGCTGAAAATATTATTTCCTTAAGCGTAGATCTACTTTTGTGATTCAAATGATAAATGTATTTGCCAAAATTCTCTTTCAAATAATGTAAAATTCCTTGGTAATGACAGCTGAAAATAATTAAACGAAATGGCAACTCTCGGAGACGTTATATGATACAAGTATAGGACATCATTAGTGTTAATCAATGGTTAGTAAGTTTCAGCCGTTATAATAAATTTCCTGAGTATCTAAATAGTTGAATAACACCACGAATTCGTCATTGCAATTGATTATAGATAAAGTGATTGGTAAGCCTTAAGTGTGAAATTAGATGTATTGTTCGCGCAGGGAAGTAATATCGGGGGAATGACTCAATTTTCTCAAGTTCTGCTTGTTTTATAATGCCCCCATAAATCGTTCACCTCTTGAACATTACCGCATGGATTTCCTGCCAAGCTATGTTACTTATCAGAACTCTCATTTGTCATATCTCTGGTTTCGGGGATTACCCGGTTTTCTATTTGTTCGTGATGTTGCATACACATACATATAGGCGCAGGTGCAATCTAATGGAAGGGGAAAAAAGAAATTAATCCAAAATTAAGGAATAAATGTAATAGAGGCTACTTTCAAGTCTTGAAAAATTTATTTTTACCTACATATTTCTGGGCATAGTGTGTCGTACTACTGTCTTGCTAAGATTTTACGGAATTTTTTTTTATTATTATTATTTTCAGCATCAGAACACAGAAGTTTTCCCCATGACATAAAACGTCAGCTGACATGAAGTTGATAAGCTTTAGACGGTGGTATGTCCATAATTTTTTATGCTGTGGTGTTCCTGAACTATTGCGGTGGAAGTCGGTCAACTTTGTGGCTGTGACGCCTTCAACCTCTGAAGCTACGATGCGCATGCGAGTGTGATCTCCATTAACTTTGCTCTTGTGACGTTGCTTGTCAAATTGTCAAAAGTCTCGCCTATTGTGATATTAGTAAAATATACAGCGTTAATACGGATAACTAGGTTCTGCAATGTTTTATCATTTTTGGTTATGTTTTCAATAACTTGCAATAAGATGTACATTCTTATTTTCTTTTTCTGTGA
Source organism: Macrobrachium rosenbergii (assembly GCF_040412425.1). Lineage (NCBI taxonomy): Eukaryota > Metazoa > Arthropoda > Malacostraca > Decapoda > Palaemonidae > Macrobrachium > Macrobrachium rosenbergii. Next base: position 78,793,251 of record NC_089748.1, read on the forward strand.
ATTTGGTGATCTTTGCTGAGGTAATTTCAGTGCCATGTTATCGATAATGTACGTTATTGTATTGATAACTATTTTGCTTTATTGTTGCGGTGTTGCTGTCGTAGTGATGATTATTCGTTTTTTCTCTTCATAGAAATTTTTTCAACACGACGTTGAAGACCTTGGCTGATATCATAATCCTTGCTGTTATGATCTGGATAAACTTTGCTTTTGTAATTCTGACATTGCTACCCATCTGCTGTTCATAACTTGAACTCTTGTGATAGTCGTTACCATAGCTTAATTATTTTACGTTTGTTTCTGGTCTCACGTCGTCAATCTTTTCTCTTTTAATACTGCCAACCATTCAAGTTGTGACGGTAGCTTAATCTTGTTGAGTTTTGATTTGCAGAAATTTTCTATTACAGCGACACTTTATACTAAGGTCGACTTCAGTGGATGGGACTGTTAAGCATGGTGCCTTTTACCTTGCCAACCCACTTGTTTATGCATGTCGAGCTTCTGCAATCTGGGAATTACGGTCCAAGATAGTCATCAATTATTAATCTGTTCATTTTGTTTCCCATGTTCGCCAGTCGGGCTTGATAATCAATTTATTTTTTCTTATTCATGAATGAACTGAAGTGATTGAAGGGTTAGTATGATTTTATGATTACGAACTGTTGCATATATTGTTTGCATCTGGAATTACAGAAGAGACTTGAATGAAAATCACATCAAAGAAGGTCATCTAAAATATAAATCTATCTTTCTATACGACTTATTCACTCTTATCGAGAATTATGCGATTCTTCCTTTTTATGGCGAATGAACATGTTGTCTTTTACCAAACAACTCTGCTGCTTTCAGATTTTCCAGTTATGATAAAGGCAAATCCTAGTACTGCAAGTTGTTGCTCATTTGCTCCATTTATTTGATATTTTATTTAAAATACGGTTGAGAGTTACCACATAGGTAACCGTGGTAAGCAAGGTGAAATGCCGTGCATGTGTCTGTAGTAAATTTAAGCAAAATAATCACAAACGTCAAGTATTGCACCTCACCACACCTGAACACAGTTTTACTGTTATTAGATGGAAATAGAAAATTTCATTGAAGATCGATTTAATAAAAAATTTCATGTCTGATTTTACAGTTAGAAACAAAATCTTCATGACACACAAACACACCTTTAAAAATAGCAGCACTGTTGGGAATTTCTCGTAAATACTCTCCTTTTCAATGAGTGTGGTTAATGACCACGAAGAGAGAGAGAAAAAAAAAAGAATTTTGGCATATGCCATATGTTTACGGTGTGAGTATTTAGTTTTAACGTCTCGGTAATCATTGTGTACAGACCGTGAAAAAGAGAGCTGCTAAGATGAATAAGTAAATGACAAATGAATGCAGTTTTAAAGCTCTGATTAATGGAGGCGTGTTTACTGAGAAAAGAAGGACAGCAAGCTATGATAAATGTTCTGTTGGTCATACTGACATGGCTGCACAGAATGGTGTAGTTTACTTTCTCCCCAATATGACGAATGGAGTACCTTTCGGAATTTAGTGATTTCACTGCAGGAGCTGATATTGGAAGAGAAATTGATTTTCAGAGGTATTTGCGCAACAGAGCAATTTGTGGTTATGTTGCTATTACCAAAATGATTTAACCTTGAGTAACTTCCACGTCTTTAGATGCAGACTTTCAAAAAAAAGTTTGTAGAAACTCAAGCCTACTTGCCTAATGCTTTCGCTCTTAAGCTGAGCTGAACTGGTACTTGGTTTCAGATGGAGGGAATGATCGACACACAGATCTTCAACTCCACGACAGGAATTGACCAGAGAGCTTAAAGCACAAAGATCTTAAAGAATTTCATAAAGCAAGTAGGGATGCCTTTCTTTCCTTTTCCGATTTGCTTTTTCTCTCCTTTATCCTTTGACTCGCCGAGAAAGACACCTTAGAAGGGCACATCTAATTCCTCTTTTAGATTCTCGTAAATCTTCCATCTAACCAATATGTTCATTTAATCAGAAATGACTGGTTTCTCTGGAGTCCAGCATTACACACGATTAAAGGGCCGTTTTTCTAGGTAATGAGCGTAATGGAGTATAAATCGCCGTCACCAAATCAATTAGGGTCACAAGACAATTACTCAGTTATACTGATGGCGGTAATTCTTAATGACCATCCGGCCGAATTACTTGGCCTTATCTTCTCAACGGCCGCCCACCCCCGGTACCACCCATACTCTACACTTTGTAAGAAATAAAAAGGAAATATTTACGATCTTTATTATTGTAGTAGGGATCCTCAAGGCGAAACGGATGAACAGACCTTAGGTGGAATCGGAGGAAAAGGGCAAAGTTCTCGAAAACCCTAATCTCACCTTGTTCAGGTGTTGTTTACCATCGTCGGTCCAATAGCGCTCGTGAATCAAGTTACGACTGAAGTTCTACGTGTCGCAGTTTTTATGTTTTCATTGTGACTGTTATGTTCTGTTACATAATTCTCAGCCTTTCCGTCCAGGTCTTAAATTCTGTTACGATCGCCATCCTTCTGCTCTCTCTCTCTCTCTCTCTCTCTCTCTCTCTCTCTCTCTCTCGCGTTTGGTAAATATAGGAATTCTTCCGTAGTCTTAATTTCTAATGAATAAAATACTGGTTTCATCAGAAAAATTATTTGAGACTTTGTAACTATATATATATATATATATATATATATATATATATATATATATATATATATATATATATATATATATATATATTATATATATATATATATATATATATATGTGTGTGTGTGTGTGTGTGTTGTGATTGTGTATATATGTGTCAGTGCAGTCAAATGTAGAGTCAAAACATGTTTTGAAAATGTTTAGAGTGTGAGAAGAAATGGTTCATACGGTTTGAGGTGATTTGGTATTGTGGAGATATTTGAAAGACTAATAGGATGCTAGATGAGTATAACTCGGAAATGCTACGACTAAGAAAGAGAGAAGGATCAAGAAAGTGTAAATACAAAGAGCGGAAGAAATATGCAGATAGCAGCCTTAATATTCAGAAAGCGAGAGTGTACATTCAAGATAGAGGCAAGGTGTGGCGTGCGTCTGGGGCATATGGTTCGCTGCTGATGCATCTGTATGCATCTGCCTGCAATGGCTAAGTTGTGCAAGTTCTCTGAAGAGGGGTTTCTTCTAGTTTCTGCCATTAAAATATGAATTTGCAGTCAACTGATATTATAGTATACTGGACATCCTGCAATAAAGAAAACTGGATATTTATATATATATATATATATATATATATATATATATATATATATATATATATATATATATATATATATATATATATATATATATATATATGAGTGTGTATATATATATATATGTATGTATAAATATATATATTATATACATATATACATAAATATATATGTATATATATAAAGCTGTTTCCTATAACAACAGGTGTGTCGACTGAAAAAACAGTGCAATAGTTACTGCCTTTTTAATCTTTCACAGCTGAATAAAAGGTAAAGCCCAAATTAGAAAAAACCTGTAGAACATTCTTCTTCATATATAGCCGTAGTAAATGCTCATCAACAGCGCATCGAACCCCTTTACACATCATACAATTCATTTCTTGTCCTGCACACTATCTTTCACGTCCTAGATATTAAGGCCTTCCTATTCAATCATCTGCTCTACTCATTCCTCCCAAAAGTTCCAAATCACAATTTTCACCAACCTGTCGCCCTCCATTCTGTCCATGTAACAATGGCTGTTGCCTATTCTGTTAGATGACACTGTTTATATATGTATATATATATATATATATATATATATATATATATATATATATATATATATATATATATATATATATATATATATATATTACGATGCATCCACAATGAAGATGAAGGAGAAACCAGAGGAAAAAGGAAATAGAGTTCTTAATTTGTCCCAACAGTTTCGCCCTCCATCAGGCCTCTTCCGGGAACTTTATTGACTAATCAGTTTAAGAAAAACATATACCGGACATATGTTTACATTTGGCTTCAAGACTTACATAAAACAAACAACCACAAATGGTTAAGTGCTTTAACTATTTACAGGATAATATAAATATAAATTGTCTAGTACATAGTTCTGTCCAATAGAAGGAGTTAACAGTCTAATGAGGCTAAACAGGTAATTAAGTGAATACCTACGTCAATATATTGCATAATTTGTACTGGTTTTTCATGATGTATGTAGAAATAGCAGAGTCTGTCCTGAATAAGCCTATACTGCCATTGAAGTTATTGTTTTCAGTATATTGAATACATGCTGTTTCTATTAGATTTCTTTCTATAAAATTATTGTTTCTGAACAGGATTCTTGCTTGAGACCACTGAATTGGATAAAAACACTCTCTAGCATGTTTACTAATGGCGCTGTTCTTTTGATCAGTAGCAATACTATATTTATGTTGTGCAATTCGTTTCTCAACAGTTTTTGCTGATTGTCCAATATAAAATTTATTGCAACCACAAGAATTTTGTATACTACTCGTTGTCGTATATAGGACTGTTTCTTATCAAAGTTCTGCCAATGGTATTGCGGTAGGAAAACACAACAGTCACATTTAATAATTTAAGTGGGTGGATAATATGATCGAAGGCTGGCAAGTATGGCAAACAGTATATTCTATTAAAATTCCTATTTCCCTTAGTGGAATAAAATGATTTTTTGGCTGGAGAAACACTCATCTATATCCTGTAAGGTAAAATTGTGCTTAAGACCCTAATCCATATATATAGTCTATCTCGTCATCAAAGAATTCAGGGCTGACTAGATGAAGAGCTCTAAAACATAGATCTTATACCTGACTGTTTTACTTGTTTACTGTGAAAAGATCTCATTGATAATCAGATTAGTGTTGCTATCTTTTTCAGTGTACTTTTAAACTTTAAAGTATTGTTATTTCTAATGACTTTAACATCCAAGAAAGCTATACTCTTTATTTTCTTCCTTCTCAACAGTAAATTGGATCACAAAGTAACCCATTCAAGTGTATTAATGTGAGTCTATGTCCAAGTGAATTTTCCAAATACTAAATATGTCGTCAACATAACGGAACCAAAGTATATTGTCAGGTAAAATGGAGTTAGCCTACTCTCATAAAATTCCATGTAAATGTTAGAAAGAACAGGTGAAAGGCAATTCCCCATCTGCATACCAAATTTCTGTCTAAAATATTTACCATTAAAAACAAAGCAAGTATCTACTACACAAAAGTCTAATCAATTGTAAAATAACACTAACTGGCAAAAGTAAAAACATATTTATCAGCTCACATTTCAAAAATCCAGAACATCATTAACGGTACACAAGTGAACAAACTAGTTACATCAAAACTAACCATAATTTCATCATCCGTAAACACATTTTTGCAGTTTATTAACAAAATCCACAGAATTTATGATATGGGACTTGGAAATTGTGCCAATAACGGAGTAACAATGAGACAAGGAATTTTGACAAAGCATATGTGACACTACCAACTGTGCTGATTATAGGTCTCATGGGATAATTGGGTTTATGGGTCTTTACATTTACCGTACAAATAGGGTAGACTTGCATTATATGAACGAAACCTGCCAATCATATCCTGATTTTTCCAAAAATTACTTTCATTTGTTTGTAAATTCACTATTAACTCTCTCTAGTGGGTTGGATAACAAAGGTTCATATGTACTGGCATCGCTTAACAAATCATTCATCTTATTTAAATACATTTCTTTATCAAGAATGACAATAACACTTGCTTTGTCGGCTTTGGTGATATATAGATTATCATCATCTTTTAACGATTTCAGAGCTACATTGAATCTCTTAGGAAATAATTAAAACTGGTATGCTTGATGTAAGCCCCATAAACTATGCCTTTTTGGCTATGCTCAAAAATATTATTTTCACGTTGGAATTATATTCTACTAATTTTTCGTTTTGCACAAAACTCTTGGAGATATTTACAATGTCAGGCTTCTTTGTAGGGTTATTAAACTTTATACCCAAAACTTAATGCTGTCTTCTCATTTCATGATAGCTGCCTAGATGAAGGTTGCAGAAATTGGATGCATCTCCCATCTCTTCCCAATGTCGAATGGTTGACTAGTGAAACAATAATTTTATAGAAAGAAATCTAATAGAAACAGCATGTATTCAATATACTGAAAACAATAACTTCAATGGCAGTATAGGCTTATTCAGGACAGACCCGCTATTTCTACATATCATGAAAAACCAGTACAAATTATGCAATATATTGACGTAGGTATTCACTTAATTACCTGTTTAGCCTCATTAGACTGTTAACCTCTTCTATTGGACGAACTATGTACTAGACAATTTATATTTTATATTATCCTGTAACAGTTGTAAGCACCGTTAACCATTTGTGGTTGTTTGTTTTATGTAAGTCTTGAAGCCAAATGTAAACATATGTCCGTATATGTTTTTTCTTAAACTGATTAGTCAATAAAGTTCCCGAAGAGGCCTGATGGAGGGCGAAACTGTTAGGACAAATTAAGAACTCTATTTCCTTTTCCTCTGGTTTCTCCTTCATCTTCATTGTGGAGTGCATCGTAATATTTTATCTTCGTGATTGAGAAGATACAACTAAATATAATGTCCACGCGCAATCTTCAGGCTTTCCTCGATCTTTTTCCTCATCATCGGACTGTTGTGTTTGACTTCAAGAGGCACTGGTAGGTGCTCATAGGCAAAATTACAGATGAAGTTCCTCCAAGACTGTAAGAGCGAATGTGTGGTGCCAAATTCCTTGATGACTAAAAAGCATGAGAGCATTGAATAATTATAACTTCGGTAAATTGGAAAACATCATCCTGAATTTCCATATCAACAGTGCCAGAGAGTCCACAAGCAACGTTTCAAGAATGTTCAGAGTATCAGAATTGACTTCTATAGAGACATACCTCAGGAGTGGCAGCGCGGCTCATGAACTGGATATATAATCGTCTCAGAAGCAAGAGCGGAAATACAGACCATGCAAGAGGAAACTGGAATCACTAGTCAACCATTCGACGTGGAAGAGATGGAGATGCATCAATTTCTGCAACCTTTCATCTAGGTAGCTATCAGGAAATGAGAAGACAGCATTAAGTTTGGGTATAAAGTTTAATAACCCTACAAAGAAGCCCGACATTGTAAATATCTCCAAGAGTTTTTGTGCAAACGAAAAATTAGTAGAATATAATTCCAACGAAAATAATATTTTGAGCATAGCCAAAGGCATAGTTTATGGGGCTTACATCAAGCATACCAGTTTTAATTATTTCCTAAGAGATTCAATGTAGCTCTGAAATCGTTAAAAGATGATGATAATCTATATATCACCAAAGCCGACAAAGCAAGTGTTATTGTCATTCTTGATAAAGAAATGTATTTAAATAAGATGAATGATTTGTTAAGCGATGCCAGTACATATGAACCTTTGTTATCCAACCCACTAGAGAGAGTTAATAGTGAATTTCACAAACAAATGAAAGTAATTTTGGAAAAAATCAGGATATGATTGGCAGGTTTCGTTCATATAATGCAAGTCTACCCTATTTGTACAAATGTAAAGACCCATAAACCCAATTATCCCATGAGACCTATAATCAGCACAGTTGGTGAGTGTCACATATGCTTTGTCAAAATTCCTTGTCTCATTGTTACAGCCGTTAGTTGGCACAATTTCAAGTCCCATATCATAAATTCTGTGGATTTTGTTAATAAACTGCAAAAAATGTAAGCTTACGGATGATGAAATTATGGTTAGTTTTGATGTAACTAGTTTGTTCACTTGTGTACCCGTTAATGATGTTCTGGATTTTTGAAATGTGAGCTGGATAAATATGTTTTTACTTTGCCAGTTAGTGTTATTTTACAATTGATTAGACTTTGTGTAGTAGATACTTGCTTTGTTTTTAATGGTAAATATTTTAGACAGAAATTTGGTATGCAGATGGGGAATTGCCTTTCACCTGTTCTTTCTAACATTTACATGGAATTTTATGAGAGTAGGCTGGCTAACTCCATTTTACCCGACAATATACTTTGGTTCCGTTATGTTGACGACATATTTAGTATTTGGAAAATTCACTTGGACATAGACCTCACATTAATACACTTGAATGGGTTAGTACCTTCGATCCAATTTACTGTTGAGAAGGAAGAAAATAAGAGTATAGCTTTCTTGGATGTTAAAGTCATTAGAAATAACAATACTTTAAAGTTTAAAGTACACCGAAAGATAGCAACACTAATCTGATTATCAATGCGAGATCTTTTCACAGTAAACAAGTAAAAACAGTCAGGTATAAGATCTATGTTTTTTAGAGTCTTCATCTAGTCAGCCCTGAATTCTTTGATGACAGAGATAGACTATATATGGATTAGGTCTTAAGCACAATTTTACCTTACAGGATAGATGAGTGTTTCTCACCAAAAATCATTTTATTCCACTAAGGGAAATAGAATTTTAATTAGAATATACTGTGTTTGCCATACTTGCCAGCCTTCGATCATATTATCCACCCACTTTAAATTATTAAATGTGACTGTTGTGTTTCCTCCACCGCAATACCATTGGCAGAACTTTGATAAGAAACAGCCTATATACGACAACGGAGGTAGTATACAAAATTCCTTGTGGTTGCAATAAATTTTATATTGGACAATCAGCAAAAACTGTTGAGAAACGATTGCACAACATAAATATAGTATTGCTACTGATCAAAGAAACAGCGCCATTAGTAAACATGAGAGTGTTTTTATCCAATTCAGTGGTCTCAAGCAAGAATCCTGTTCAGAAACAATAATTTTATAGAAAGAAATCTAATAGAAACAGCATGTATTCAATATACTGAAAACAATAACTTCAATGGCAGTATAGGCTTATTCAGGACAGACCATATTTCTACATATCATGAAAAACCAGTACAAATTATGCAATATATTGACGTAGGTATTCACTTAATTACCTGTTTAGCCTCATTAGACTGTTAACCTCTTCTATTGGACGAACTATGTACTAGACAATTTATATTTTATATTATCCTGCAACAGTTGTAGCACCGTTAACCATTTGTGGTTGTTTGTTTTATGTAAGTCTTGAAGCCAAATGTAAACATATGTCCGGTATATGTTTTTCTTAAACTGATTAGTCAATAAAGTTCCCCGGAAGAGGCCCTGATGGAGGGCGAAACTGTTGGGACAAATTAAGAACTCTATTTCCTTTTCCTCTGGTTTCTCCTTCATCTTCATTGTGGAGTGCATCGTAATATTTTATCTTCGTGATTGAGAAGAATACAACTAAATATATATATATATATATATATATATATATATATATATGTATATATATATATATATATATATATATATATATATATATATATATATATATATATATATATATATTCATATGTATATACTGTGTATATATATTATATTTATATTTAGATGATCACCGTAGTTCAGACTGGAAATGTCTTTGGTGCCTATTTCTTGAAAATACCCTTGGGATTCTTGTGGTTAGTTAATTACTTTGGGTCTTAGTCAGAGTAGACAAGGACAGTGGGCTTGCAAGCTCATCGCAAATACACATACTAAGAAACAGAATGTTAGCACTCTCCCATGGGGAAAAGCTATAGTGAATATATATATATATATATATATATATATATATATATATATATATATATATATATATATATATATATATATATATATATATATATATATATATATATATTATATATTTTTTTTATTTATTTATTTATTTATTTATTTATTTATTTATTTATTTATTTATTTATTTATTTATTTATTTATTTATTTATTTATTTATTTATTTATTTATTTATTTATTTATTTATTTATTTATTGTAAAGACCCTCGTCATGGACATCTCAGAATTTCTGTGTAGTAAATGCCTGACAGAAAAATATATAATTTTCGCTGGACTTAGTTTGGGAATTTTTGACACATTGTTAAAGACGACTTGTATTTCCGTTTACAAAGATCGCATTCCCCAAAGCGAAGAAATTTAATAAGGCGCCAACACAGACACAACACATAATTGAAAGTCTATATACGAATTTACATCGATGAACGACGAATACTGAAAAAATTTGCAGTGTATTGTTCAGTGAATAATAACTACGTGTTCCTACGTGAATTTATGTTTGTGTATATATATATATATATATATATATATATATATATATATATATATATATATATATATATATATATATATATATATATATATATATATATATATATATATATATTCGTATACAGGTTTTCAATTATGTGTTGTGTTTGTGCTGGCGTGTGCCTTTATTAAATTTCTTCACTTTGGTAAATGCGACCTATGTAAACGGAAATACAACTCGTCTTTAGCAGTGTGTAAAAAATTCCCAAACTAAGTCCAGCGAAAATTATATATTTTTCTGTCAGGCATTTACTACACAAAATTCTGAGACGTCCATGACGAGGGTTTTTACAAAAAAAAAAAAAAAAATCGACATTTTCACAGCGCGTGTTTTTCATAATTTCGTACGACCGCTTATCCCCTCATTAATGTACTGTAAACCCTTCATCTTCCTTTCGTCAAACCTTCCCCATTACTTCGACCTCTTCGTTGACCTCAGCGTTGAAACCCATATATTTTACAGTGCGGGATGGGCAAACAGGGAGGCCTCGTCGCTGTCCGAGTCGTTTTCTAAGGACGTTTTATGAAGCATCAGCCTTTTTCTCATGGAAGTAGATATGTCAGATACGCTTATTGAAGAACATTAAAGAAAACAAATGAAATCAAGTTAATAGTTAAGATTCGTAATTTGCTTGATGCCCAAGCAAAACTATGAATATACGGAGAAATGAGAGAGAGAGAGAGAGAGAGAGAGAGAGAGAGAGAGAGAGAGAGAGAGGAGACCATGTTGTTCTCATGTGCGGTCTAATATGCTAATTAATATCCGTTGGAGATCTGTGATGATCATATTTACTTAGAAATATTGATAGACGAGAAAACGGATAATTTGAAGCGCGAATGATACATGCCCACATCCATCATCTGGGGCATCTCAATTTCAGCACAATTTTTCCAGCCTTTTGGCCTACGTTCTAAACTGTTCATTCTTTCATCCAGTTTTACCTGCCTTGACTAAACGGGTTATTGTGTGTAAGCTTGCGCGAATGAACGTGACCTTAATTTTGTTTAAAAGAAACGCCGAAACCTTTTGCTGCAACGGGGGAGCGGGGGCCGGGGGCGGGGGATCCACGTAAAAAAAGAAGAAAAAAAAAACGCTGTCCACGCCAGGCTCATACTATAACTTTAATCGTGGATGAACATCCTGCGCAGTAGGCGCTTCCTAGACATTCGTAGAAGGCCCCCTTATCTTCCCAACCCCCTCAAGATTTTCTCGCCTCTCTTTTCCTTAATGTTCTGAATTATACTTACTTTCCTCCAGACTCAGACGTGCCACAGAAAATTTTTAACTTCAGAAGTTCACTTTCTTACTGTCATGAACTTATTTTCATGGAAATCTTCAAGCTGTCAAGGAGCACATCGAATCCGAGTGCCGCTACAAGTCAGGCACCAGCAAGCAGCCTTCTACCAATAACCAGAACTCCTCTCCATCTACTAACCTGAAAAGGGTAACCTGTGATATGCAACATATTATTCTCACAAGATAAAAAAAAAGGCTTTATACATCAAGATTGGATCTTATTTCAACCTTTCAACTTGACCATACCATGTCAGAATCTTCCTAGCCATTCCTTCTCCTTCGCCGACGTTTTCATCACGGTTATGTATATCCACATTTGTCATCATATTGAACTAGACAAAAAGATTATCTCAACAGCTTCAAGCGTTTTCCTCCCGTTCACACTCAGCATCCACACTTCACTTCCATAAAAGCATGTCAGTTCAGCAATCCCATCATGAATTCCCTCCTTTGTTTCCGTACACAATTATAGTCTTTTTTCCACCCCTTCCCCACAACAGCCCTATTAAATAAGACACGTGCCCGAGGTTAGATTAGGTTAGGCAAGATTAGGTTATAATGTATCAGTCATTAACATTACATTTGTAGAATGTCCACTTCATTCCACAGCAAATCCATTTTATTCATTCCTGTCTTTGTTATGCTCAAAATTAAATATGAAGCCCGAAAATAGATCCATTTCATATCTACAATAACCACTTTGTCCCATTTTGCGTTATTTCTCACCTAACCGGACATAGATTTATTTATATTCTAGTGACCGAGTAGTTATTGGTAATCTCGACTATCATATCGCGCGTGGGTTCAAATCGTACCACAGGGGCTGAGGTTTATTAATTTGTTTCGTCATTTGGATTCAAGTTCCTTAGTGATGGGCATTTCCAAAATAAGTGTTGGAAAATCGACAAGTTAAAAGGTTGGTGTGACTATTATGAGTACATAACAAAATCTGGGCAAAAAAAAAAGTAATCATAAAATGTTCTCTCTCTCTCTCTCTCTCTCTCTCTCTCTCTCTCTCTCACTGATAGACAGATAGAGAGACAAGCATAAATACATACCGTTATTCACCATTAAACCGCTTATCCTATTTTCAAGGGCTTCAAACATAAGCAAGTGTACAGTTACCAACACGTGCGTCCTTTAACTAATAGCCAAGAATTTAGCAGCTATATTCATCTACCGGCCTTTTCATCATGGAGTGAGAGTGTCTGGAAGTTGATAATCATATATATATACGAGTTATATATATATATATAGTATACATATATATATATATATATATATATATATATATATATATATATATATATATATATATATATATATACATATATATATATATATATATATATATATATATATATATATATATATATATATATATATATATATATATAATATATATATATATATATATATATATATATATATATATATATATATATATATACACATATATTCTTGATGGAATAGAATTAAATTTATCCATGCTGTGAATGGCCCTGCTTGTACTTACAACTTGGATGATATTTCATCTCCTTCATAGTGTTACCGCCTTCTGCTTGTTCCACTTCCACTTGTCTCACAGAAATTACTTTGGGCATTGCAACCAAGCGCATCTTGAATGTATGACACTAGCGGGTCCAGAAAATTTTATCTGGGGCTGACCAATTTTCATATATACATACATATATATATATATATATATATATATATATATATATATATATATATATATATATATATATATATATATATATATATATATATATATTCTATAATAGATTTATTATTTTTTCCCTTTTTATATTTCTTATTTCTGTTATTTATTATCAAAATCTTTAATATTATTTTGTAATTATTTTTCATGGGGGGTACGTGCCCAGGTGACACCCGCCCCCCCGGATCCACTAGTATTATATGACACCTCCATTCATTCCTCAATGTGTACGTCCGGCCGCAAGGTTCCAAAGATTCTGATTCTGCGTGGAATTCGAAATCCGAAAGGGTCATTAAGTTAGCTCAGTCTTTCATCCAGGTCATTTGCAGAATATGGAATTCTTTGCATGCATCAGTTTTTTAATCCATGTATATATATATATATATATATATATATATATATATATATATATATATATATATATATATGTAAACACTTCATATATATTTATTCAATCGTTTATATCAACACTGACCCCATATTCATCGTTTGATATAAACATATATATATATACTATATATATATATATATATATATATATATATATATATATATATATATATATATGTGTGTGTGTGTGTGTGTGTATATATATATATATATATATATATATATATATATATATATATATATATATATATATATGTATATATATATATATCTTTATTCAATATTTGATCAGTGACCCAATATTTATATATATATATATATATATATATATATATATATATATATATATATATATATGTGTGTGTGTGTGTGTGTGTGTGTGTGTGTGTGTGTGTAAACACTTCATCGAACTTTATTCAATCGTTTGATCAGTGACCCCACTCTTGCTCCATATTAGATCCCCTGCATCTCGTCCACAGGGTATTTCTCTTCCTCCGTTCCACCATTTTTGTTTCTGCAAAACTATTACACTATATGGTTATTTAAACTCCTCGGCTTCTAAGGCTGTCTCGGAACACCCGTCAGGCCATCATTCTCCGCATTTGCTCTGCGGAAGTCGGTGATCCTTCAGTTGCAGAGCTTTGACAGGTTCTCTCTGTTGCCAAGTTTTAGGACAGTTTTCCTGCTTCTGTTTTTCTGACTCTTATAACCTTTCCTCTTTATAACGGCAGGTCTGTCGCTTCCTTTGTGGATAATCCCCACCCTTCATAATTATTTTTCTCCCTTTTCTTGTTTTCTTTGGGCTTGGGCTAGAAAGGGCTTTAAGTTGAGCGTTCCATTACCCTTAAGAAATGACGAAAGCTTCTGTGATGATGATGTCGTGGTAAGCTGATTTACAAAAAAAAAATATTGATGAATCATGGATGAATAAAAAATGTATTTTCAGAGTGACTTTGACTAATTACAGATCTTGGCCATTGTAGTTCCTTGCAGTTTTCTCAGATTTCAAGGTGATTTTATTTTTATATTTTACATTTGTAGTTTAAATTGGGTGTGCAACATTCATAGACTACCCCTAACCAGTTTGTCTGTTATTCACATTGCGTTCTGATATTTACTTTGCATTTCACTTTATCATTTCGAATTAAATGCATTGTCAGCTCTATTTATCATCCTTGGAAATTCGTTCGGTAGAATGAAATACGATTAACAACTTATTTATTTATTATCTTTTTCACTTCTATATTACTGGAGAAAGTCATCATCTGCACTAGCTACAAGAGTTGCGGTACTTTGTGAAAAAAAAATTGCGTGAAATCGTACAGGCAGTCTAAAAAAATCTAATCTCGATCTTACGTTGACATTTTCATGATGTTCTTTCTACAGTATTATGATGAGAGCTTAGTTTACATAAATTCGCTTCATTTGGTAACTTCTTCAAAAAGAACAAATACTAATGCTCTCAAATCTAACACTTTATCCCATGAATTATGTGAGAAACCGTCTGAATTAAATACGAGAAAAAGAATTAAGTTACGCTGAAAATTTCCGGCGCTAACCAAGTATTACAAGGGCATCCAAATTATGACAGCTCAGACAAATGTTTTTGAATCATAAAAGGATGCCTCTTTTTCACTCGCTTTGTGTTAAAATTGCCACCCTCCCAGAAAAACAAAATCCAGCAACTTGTACACTTAATTAAAAGCTCACTTTTCTTATGAGGCAGAAGGGTGTGATAACCAATGGTAGTGAAGAGTTCTTCGTTTAGCTAAAATACATAGCAAGTTCCGGAAGAGCTCTTTGACTTTCATGTTACCAATTAGTTTTAAGCCGATCCTCTGTCTTATGTGTTATATTTATATCAAGCATTCCTATCACGTTATTAAACCCCCATCCCACCCCCATGTTCTGAAGACGGTTATAATCTCCGTTCATGTACAGTGCACCAACTTTGCGGCCCGACCCACACGTTGACTTAAGTGCCCTAAGCAAGGAATGGGCTCACAATTTTAAAAACCTGTTTTCACTGTAACACTCGTGATTATGTCTTGCTTTGATGTGATCTCTGTCTTCACGAGCATTTTTCAAATGAATTCTATTATATTTCTCGTAATATAGCCTAAGGAATTTGTAAAACCAAAGAATCGTGGAATAAATTTCTGCCTTCTTTTCATGTCTAAATCTATTTGGTTTTTGTCAGTTGTAATTCATGTTCAAGTTCATTTCTTGCTTACTAGTTTCCATTTGCTCTCCTTTGGATGGTGAGAGTCATGATGTTATGCAGGGATTAAAAATGGTGCGTACGGTTTCACGTTTTATACTAAAATTGGCTTGTTGTTCACTTTTTTACATTTCATTAATTATTTGGGTTTCATACCAGACATTGCCAAATAAGAGTGTTATTGATGAGCAGCGAAAAGCTTAGAAAAGACAAGGGATGAAGGAACACACGCGCCCACAAAACGTCTAAAGGAACAGGTAATGCCGGATGCTTATTCCTCGCTGACAGTTGCGACTAACCACAAAACTCACTATTCATATTGAGAGCGTGACGATTCATTGCCGAAGACTTATAATAGACTTTTTCCAGGCACGTCATAACATCTTGATTCATTCATTGCTTTTCCTTTTTTTTTTTTTTTTTTTGTCAATAGCCGTTGAATGTATATGTAACTGTGAGAGTTACTTAATTACTACTTAACCTCTATTAACAGTGGTAAGGTAATTTACTTTTAAGTTTTGATGTCATAATTTTGTGATTTCTTGTAAGTTTGTAGCAGCTTTGAATGTCACATTTATTTGTAACAAATTATTAAAACTGATTCATAATTTTAAAGTAGCAAATTAGATTTTCTTTGATTATGTGAAATCAATCAGCATCCCATACGTCGGAAGTTTTTAGTAAGCACATGTACAGCATATCATTTAGAACACAGACCAAAACTGAACTAATTTTAAACTCCTCGCCTCATTAAGAGGTGAAATTTTCGTGATTTGTTAAAATTTTAAAATACTATGCATACTAATAAGTAAAGCAGTGAATTTTGCTGTTGTATAAGATACATGTTAACCTTTAGGTCTCAGCATGTCCTTTCGGATGACTTTGCTAGTCCTAGACTATTCTCCACCCTGGTTCAACCCACACATGCAACCAGCTACTAGACAGCTTATTGTTAAACATAGGTCAACGAGGACACGGTGGATTACTCAGGAAACGGGCTGGAGTTGTCTCGACTTGCGTAGGATCAATCTTGTTGTTTAGGCAAGATTGGGGGTTCAAACTGCAGCCGGCCGGTCAGAGGAGCGACTTTGCTATCCTAGACACCCCGGGATTATGTATGTAATCACCCTGGCAAATGGGTGTTACCTAAATACACTCAACCAAAGCCACTCAACATCTTCTAAAAACATAACAGCTTTATTGTTAAACATAGGCTGCTGGGAGAAAGGGAGGGATTTGGCACGATACGCACATGTGGCTACTTCTAAGCGATGTCAGGCAGGGCATTGCCGATCGAGGCTGGCCTACCCTCACCAAATCAAAGCCCTTCAAAGAGATTATCGTGCTTGTTGTTTAAATGGGAAGATTGGATAATATACTGAACCATGTATATATATATATATATATATATATATATATATATATATATATATATATAAATATATATATATATATATATATATATATGTATATATATATTTCATTATATATGTATATATATTTATATATATATATATATATATATATTATATATATATATATATATATATATATATATATATTTCATTTCCACTTTTACACCACCTTTTGGTAATTACCACATCATTCATTATGGCAAAAACTTTTTATTTCTTTGGCAGCCTGTAGGAGCAAAGTGTTATTAGACTCACCGTCAAAGGAAGAGGTTTATACAATCCTCAGTGTGCGTTTTACTGTTTTAGCACAGTTCATTAGTTTCGAAATCCATTGACAACAACTAGGTTAACTACCATCGCAATAGACTCGGTTATAAATTGATTGACCAGCCATGAACTAATTACCCCAAGTGATTATTGTATATGCTGACTGAGAATAAAAAAAGAAAACAGGTGAATGTAGCTGTTGTAATGAAGTGCATGCATATTTTATAAGGAGTAAGAGGAGCTGCAAACTTGAGAAAAGTAAAACCACGTTGTGCCAAAAATTTGTCATCGTGAAACGACGGCGTAGAGTCCTAAGTGAATTTTTTACGAAAACAATATGGATGACACTAGGTTTGGTGAAAATCATGTCTGATTAGAAAGTTTTGGGAGGGGAGGAGGAGACCAAGAAAATGTTTGTCGGACGGATCGTGAAAGTTTTAGGAGATAGTTCTTGGTATTATACAACGTGAAAGTGTGTGCGAGATAGGAGTGAATGACAGGTGTGTAAGTGGGTGGGGCTGAGAAGATGTAGTTTGTTCTGCGCTCTGCTGATGACCTTTTGTTGTTAAATGAAGCGGCTAATGTAGGAATTTGCTCTGCATGAAATTCATCCCTGTTTCGGTAGTTAAGGATGAAGTGGCAGGAGCTGTGGTTTTCGTTTTCTTTTTTTTTTTTTTTTATTTTGCTCCAGGAGGCTCTTCTGGTAGGAATTCCTTCTCAATGGTTTTGAATATATATATATATATATATATATATATATATATATATATATATATATATATATATATATATGTATATATATATGTGTGTGTGTGTATTATATATATATATATATATATATATATATATATATATATATATATATATATATATATATATAATATATGTATATATATATATATATATGTGTGTAATGTTTACTTATATATATTATATATATATATATATATATATATATATATATATATATATATATATATATGTATATATATATATATGCACTTATATTTTATATATATTTCTAGTGGTCATGTGTGTTTGTTTACATTTATCTGCATTCTTGCAGTCTGTAACAATCTTATAGTTACTGACACCTGAAGTGGGTAAATGCAATGGCAAATAGGAAATCATTAATAAACATCACCAATTCACCATTTATGGATATAGATGAATGGAAGACTAAAAAATATATATAAACTAATTTTCCTCCTCTCATAGGAATAAGCCAGGGTTATGCCAGAATAAATGAGATATAACTGAACCTGCTTGGCAATAGGTTCGCGTCAAATGCCAAGTTAATTCGGTGATGTGATAACACTACAAGATGAATTTCAATGAACACCACCTTTTAGTCTTTCATTTCCGCCTCAGTTCGTAACACTGAAAACCCTGACTTATTAATAAAGTGGGTTTGAGAGTAGATTAAGCATTTTATATATTTGCTGTTTCTATAAATCTACGTAAATCTTTCGTGATGAACGAAAATCTAGTATTGCAATGATTTTTTTTTTTTTTGGTACAAGCGGAATTTGTCTACTTTTTCAGTTTCTCTTGCAAAGCAGATTTACTAAAGATATCCAGCTTCATCTTTCTCTGGCGATGATAGAATTATTCTATAAACAGACCATTATGCAGATCTAGCCAACTCATCGCTGATTCTTTTACCTATCAAATGTTTCTCACAATCGCAAGCCAAATATTATGTTAAATTTTACAGGAAACACGTTCGCTGTGCTACTAGAATTCTGAGAATTTTTTTCCCCAATTGTTTACGAGCATAGGGAATACGGGGGATTCGGTTGTAGTTACAGAGCACCTCAGTATAAGAAAGTCGAGGATAAAATCATTAAAGGCCCCATTCTGCTGCTCTCTCTCTCTCTCTCTCTCTCTCTCTCTCTCTAATCTCTCTCTCTCTCTCTCTCGGCTATTCGGGTCGATAATTGGCATGTGGGTCGAACAATTACTTAATGAACGAGAGAAGAAAGAGTTATCAAGACCCGTCCTAAGGCGACGCCGGGATAGATGGGAAGCGCCCGTATTTACAGGCAAGGGCCAGAGGAAAATAACCTTTAAGTCAGTTAGCAGCAAGTGTCAGAAAAGTTATTGTTGTCGACAATGTAAATATGAAAGATAGCCATTCTCTACTAACAGGTGAACTAAGAGTTATTTCCCTTTGACAGAACAGGCTTCGAAATATGCAGGTGATGAGGGATAAATCTCTGCTTTGGGCCTAACGACTTAAGAATGACTTCGCAATAGCAGAGGGCTGAGCATGGCGGATGTCAGAAAAACCGAAATAAGACTCTATTTATAGGAGCCATAAAAGGTATTCTAACGTTCAGCTAATGAAGTAGTTAATAATCAATTTCCCCGGGGTCGGAGGTAATAGGAACCATGTTGATCAACGCTCCAAATGCAGGCGCTGGGACTAGCCCTATATTGAAGCTTTTATGATCGAATTTAGAAACCGTCTTCGAAGAGGCAGGTGGGATTAGGGCAAAGGGGAGGAAAGAGAATATAAAAACTGGCCTGTCTTGGCCTGCAACATCTCCCCCTAAAAGGAAACAAAAGGGCATGTTGGGGGTAGGCTCCTTAGGAGCATCCATTAGTCGGTGAAGGATGGGGACACCAGGATCCTCCTCACCGTCCCTCCAGTCCTTCCCCTTCCCTAAGAATCTTCCAATAGCCCTTTTTTCCGCATTCGACGAGCAATCGGTAATAAATTTACGAGATTCACATAGATCATCGTTAATGAAAACCCCATCCATTAAAATGATGAGAAAGTGTGCAGAGAGCCTTTTCAGAATGGTCGGAGGAAAAACCATCCCTCGACATCTTGGCAAAAACTGTATTACATGGCGGTATCTACGGTTTTTAATAGCTTAGATTTCATCTTTTTATTTACCGAACAGTTATATCACGATGAACCCTCCCTGCTTCTCCTGCTTGTTTATTCATCAGCACTTCCTTTCCTTTTTTGTCTCCCTTTTTCTTTAGTCTGTACTCGCTTTTTCTTAAAACTGAACTTTTCTGTGACTTTTTTTCTAGCCTCTGTTTTGAGACACACCTAGCTTATAATAAATTATATATATATATATATATATATATATATATATATATATATATATATATATATATATATATATATATATATATATATATATGTAAACTATATGTATGTATGTATGCATATATATATCTATGTGTGTGTGAGTGTGCGTGCGTAATTCTTCCTACGGAATAATAAGATGAAAGGATTTTTTGTTTTACTCCGAACACTGATGGGATAGGCTCCTAATTACCCTTATCACACGCAAATAAAGAAAAATTTTTATCTGAAGTTAGGAAGAACGGGTGTTTAGCCAAGGATGGAAGGTTACGAGATTATAGAAACACAGGTGTTGGAAGGAATTCCAAAGTATGCCAGTAGGAGAAAGGAAAATATTTGAGCAGTGCAGTCCGAGGATTGCTGATTTTGAAGGGAGTAAATAGGAAGTGAGGTGTTGTAAGGCCTTCCTATAGGAGGAGTGACAGTGAAACGTTGAACTGAAAATAACTGTAGACGGAGCGGAAGAGAATCAGAAGGATCAATACCGTATACAGGCAAACCATCAGCTTCATTGTGAAGAATGGAGAAAAGAACTTACCGTAGCGAATTTTAAACAGTCCAGCTTATTTAAGAGCCATAACTTTAGAACTTACGTGATCTCAATGATAGTTTGAAATAGCAGGACACCCAGAATGTTGCTATAAACTCGAGTTTCTGGGTTCCTGATTTTACCTCATCCTAATCTATCACCCTTTGCCACTTCCTGGAATAAGAAAGAATGATATTTTGGAAAAATAATAATAAGTCAAGATTAATACAATTACGGAATGTCAAAGCTATTTGGTGTGTTTGAAGAAAATAAAGGCCGATTTGCAGAATATAAGTAAATGAAATAAGTAGGGCTAAGGCTTGCTTATACCATAGCCTTCATAATGATGTGTAAATCAGAAATATTAAACATAATGCTTTTATTGATTGATCTCTGCAGAAATCCTGATAGTTTCAAGAACAAGCCTGTCTGTTTTTTTTTTATTCAATTGCTTTCTTAGTTCACTAATGGGTTACAATACAGTATCAAAAATGTAAATGCATATCGGGCATGACGATTGCAATAGTGATCTGCAACCTTTAACGAGGATCAGAAGCCACGTGGGAAGTCATTTGTATTTATTTTATTCAGTCTGGAGAATTTAAAGAAAAATGTAAATATCGTGTAATTGCAGTTGCTTACACACACCACTATATATTCAGGGACCATTTTGATTAGGACCAAAAATCTACTTTATATTGCCTTAATTATGTAGTCAGATTCTTTCTGCAGTAGTGATTTTGAAATTAAAATCATGACTTCAAAACTCGAATGCTCCGTGGATGGCCTTGATAAATATCGTTATTTTAGAATGCTTTTAGCTGCAGAATACTTAAGAATCTGTTCGGCGTCCTCAAAAAATAAAAAAAAAGAATGTCTGGCAAGCAGTTTGCTTATTACTTCAGATGCAAATGCACTTCTCTAGGTTCAAATTTTTAGTTACATGTATTTGTAGTTATTAGTAAATCTCTTTATTATCGTTTGATTGACTCTTCTAATTTTGTTAATGTCACTTTTTGTTTTCTTATTTGGTTTCAGGGATTAGAGAAAGAAATGTATTCTTTAAAAACTTGGTATTTTACTGCAAAATCGGGCGCTGTACTTAGGTGCTTATAATTCACGCTCATTAAAAAAACAGATGTTGACATAATTGCTCAGTATTTAGAACAGTGGTTCCCAAAGTGGGCGGTACCGCCCCCCTGGGGGCGGTGGATTGATATCGGGAGGCGGTGAGGCAAAAAGGGCGGTTGGGGGGCGACAGGGTGGCATTAAGAGCATTTAATTTTAAGCAATTAAAAGAAAAAAAACAGACTTGAAATTACCGAACGTGGGGATCTACGACTTTCTGTAGTGAGTTCCAGCCTGATGTGGAGAAACCGATATCCCCTGCGCTAAGCACACCTATCCCATTAACAGTAATTGTGAAGACCAAGTTTACTAAATTAAGTATTGTTTGTGAAATACATCTTCGTGTTTAATATTGTTGTTTTCAATTTGAAGCAAACCGCCCCACCCAAAATAGCTAATAATAATGCTCGCGTGTGTGTATCGGGGGAGGGGGCGCTAGGAATCCATCTGGAAGCCAAGGGGCGCCAGCCTGAAAAAGTTTGGGGAAAACTCTGATTTAGACCAATAATCTTTTCAGTTCAACTATATTCCAGTCATGGTTTTTTCGGAGACTATGTAAATTTTTACTCGCACACACATCGTTTGCTGTATTACAGTGTTGAAAGAGTGGTTAAGTTGCTGAACAGTATGTGTAAGGTATGTCTATTTTGAGAAGACTGTATGGTTATTTAGACAGGGGTAAAGAGTATAGGATTGGGCCATTACTTAATATACCCGTTAAGTGTATTGTAGGATTGTGATCTAGAAAGTAAGACCGATGGCAGAATGGTTGTCATGTTAAGCACAACTGTGTAGACCTAGATAAGGAAGAGGGGAATGGCTCAAATGAATCTTGTGGATCACTTGTTTGAGAAATTGAGAAATAAAGAGAAAACGGTATCTATGGTGTACAAGGAGCTAATGAAGACTGATGATGTAGAAAGTAATTTGCTGAGAGCTATTACAGGTTTTTTTTTTACATAGACAAAGCTTGTGTGACAGTATATAGACGAAAGATTGACCTGGCTGATGTAAAATTGGGTCTGAAACAAGGATGTGTTATATCCCCAAGCGTGTTTGACAATTGTTTGTGAGTGATGAGAAATCTCAAAATGTCAGAGAAAAGACAGATGTAGATAGATAGATTCTTAAGAATATAGGCCATAAATGGAGCGCAGATTGGTAGATGTTTGCAACTGATAGTTTTGATTGTTGATAGTAAAGTGAAACTGTAGAAACTAATAACAGAGTTTGAAACTGTTTGGAAGAGGAGAAAGTTGAAGGTGAATGTAAGCAACGGTAAGATCACGAGGGTAAATGAAAATTCAAAAAGAAGAAGCAAGAACTGCGAATATGTGCAGTTGATTTACATAGGTTCTCGCCAACAGATATAATAGTTGATGGTATAATGAAATAAGAGATAAGCCACAGAGTAGGCGAAGCAAGGAGCTGCCGGTAGTATGTTAACTTTTGACAGAGTGGAAGCCAGTGCTGGAACGCATGGTGTTAAATTGTGGATGTTGAACACGAGTGAGAGAAGAAAGTTTGAGGGTGTTAGGATGGATCGTTTGCAAGGTATTTATATATGGAGAAGGGCTGAAAATTTTAGAGAAACGAAGATACCAGGAAAAGAGATGGTTTGGCATGCTGAGAGAATGGAGGTTGATAATCTGGTGAAAAGAATGTGTAACTCTGAAGTGTTGAGCGAAGGAAGAGAGGAATATTGTAAAAGTGCTGGATAGATGGAGTGGAAGGAGCATTGGAATGGAAAGGTTTTAACATCCAGGAAGTGACTGTGAATGTACAACACTTGAATACAAACAGAATTTAACATTCATGTGTAAGTGATCAAAGCCCTCTTCGCTTGTTTGCAAAGGCATTAGAGAAAGACGAAAAGGTTAAAGGAGATTTTTATAGTATTAATAGGGGACTTTTCCTGGTTCATGTTGTGACAGAAGTTCCCCTGAAAAGGCTTAGAAGAGGAATAAAAAAAAAAAAACAGACGTAGAAGGTACTAGAGCCAGCAATAAGACATAAATGAAAATTGTTCAGCGTGCAAGCCAAGAAGCCATAGCAGTTTATCATTTTTTTAGATTCAAACACGTGTATATATGTATATTTGCATATATATACACACACATATATATATAATATATATATATATATACACATATTCTTATATTTTCATGATGTTGCATGTTATATTGTAATATATATATATATATATATATATATATATATATATATATATATATATATATATATATATATATATATATATATATATATATATATATATATATATATATATATCATGCGATATTTTGATATACTTACTCTTTTATTTATCATGTGTTATGTGTAATGATTGTGATTATTGAAGTGTCATGTTTAGTTTGGCATCAGATCTCAAAGGAACTAATGATTTAAATAACTTAATAGCGTAATTTAGAATTGATGATACAATTCTAATAGCAACGTAGTATATGAACACGTGTGCGTTCAGCGAAGACTTGTTTCACGTAGTTGTCATCAGTTGAGATAGGAGAGAGCTTTGTTTTGAATTACGCGAGGACAGTTTGAAATAACAATTGCTGATTCGTTCAGGAAATCAACTCAGTTTTCTGTCTTGTTTATAAAACACATCAATCATAATTAGCAGATTGCAATATGTTTCCATCGTGTAAAGACTTCTGTAAAAGCCTTGTTCCATACGAAAAGAATACGAGTGATTACACAAAGTTACATACGTGGCTCTGATCGCGTATGCCGCCTTGAGAGAAAGAGAAATATGTCCCGATTGCGTTCTAAACGTTTGCTGGGATTGACGTCACCTTCCTTCTAGAAATTTCTCTTTTGGTGTCTCGTAACCAAAATGTCTTAATGACATCATGTAATTGTTTCATGTGCTACTGGAGTTCTGAAATCTGTTTCATTCTTATTCTTGAGACCTCTCTCTCTCTCTCTCTCTCTCTCTCTCTCTCTCTCTCTCTCTCTCTCTCTCTCTCTCTCTCTTTCCTCAAAAGAGAGAAGTTATTAATTAACGTAGAATATTGTGGTCACTGGTGTTAGTCTTAGCTTTTTTTGAGATCTGAGGGTAGGAAAAGTGTAACGGAGCCTTATTAAAATTGTTTTTGTGGAAAAGCAGCTGCAGCAAGTGATTTTACAAAAATTTTCACAAACTTCTGTAAGGTAACGTGAGTTTTACTTATCTTTTGTGTATTTTTGTGTTCTTGTCTTTGCAATCTCTTCACATTTTCACATTTTTTTATGTTTGTGATGTAACATTTATTTACGTAGCATTTTAAATATTCCTTGGTAATTGAACATTGCATACTTGATGTGATTTTTCATTTATTAAGATTTTCTTTAAAAATCTTAAGTGATTCTTGATAGTTTAAATTTTGCTTGATTAATTTAAATTCTTGATAAATTAAAGTTTTTGTGAATTAGTTTTGTTTCATAATTTAATTCAAGAATTAATTAAGTTTTTTGTTATTTTCAGGTAATAGTAAATTTTTCAGATTGTGAATTCTAATTAAAAATTTTGAATTTAAAAATAAAATTTTGTATTTAATATTTTTAGAAAA
>NC_089748.1:78821649-78829149 GCF_040412425.1 Macrobrachium rosenbergii
TCTCGTAATAGGAGGCATCAGCTATTGTACTCTTCTATAGGTCCGCTCTTGTAATTACGCCTGGCTTATTTAACAAAGAGGATAATCGTGTATCCACAAAGCCTCAAAATTCTGCATAATGATTCTACAGGCGGCTGACAGTCGCTAAACAATTAACTTGATACTCCAGTCTATTAGCATTTGTTGAATAGGAGATATTCTGTATAAAAAGTTAAGGTTCTGTGGTCACCTTTCGACTGCATGATCATGAAGCAGCATACATGACACCAGCCCTGATTTTCTAAGCGCTGTGATTTAGCAACGAAATTTATTTTACTGAAGTTGTTCTATTACAATCACTAACTCAGGATATGGACTTTACGTTATCCTTATCATTTTGTTATTTTTCTTTTATTACGTAAAAGAGTTTTGTCAGAATTCTTTTCGTATTTTTTAGTATTGTTTCGGTAATGGAAAATATATTAAAGATTGAGTATTAACCCAGGAAACGAAAGTTTCCAACTTACTGATACATGGAATTTTACTAAATGATATAATATTACTACAGTGCATTTTATTCCTACAAAAACTGCAGAATGACCAAGATCGTTTTCGTGCCAGAAAAATCACGTCAGTGAACAAAAAGCGTCCCTCCAGTAAACTAAAAAATTTCCTAAATCATGATGATCTTCATAGGTGACGTAGTTCTTCAGTTCCTTTTCTTCATTAGAATGCTGCTCGGTAGGACACTGTTGTCCCCCCTATTTAGGCTAAACCCAAAGGAAAGAAATGCCGAAGGTGAGGGTGAAATAGTAGGACCCATTAACAAAGAGACCAACCTAAGTCCTTCTGAAATAATCGAGGGTATAAATTTGACAGATAAAGAAGCAGATGTGCAGCCAGTGTTTTATATGCATCAGGCATTCCTTAATTTTATAAATAAAACTTGTGTGGTTATTGCTGCCATACCGGGTCAATCAGCCCACGCTCTTGAGCTGAGTCTACGAGTGACATACCAGCATCCCTTTCACGAAAAGTCGACGTAGTTTAAACGATCATAGCGAGCTAAATTTTTGCATGAGCTAAACTCTGTCCAAACTTCCCTAGACATTGATGCTGAAAACCATAGTTAAGTAGAGCCAATATTCGGTTGAGATCTCTCACATATCGCCGAATAGGAGTCCTTTTTAATAGACATATTGGCAACGAGGCATTTCCTTTACTAATGGAAAGCCGAGTGTCACTATGGTTCAGTCAAAAGGACGTTAGTAGTAATGTCCGTTTATTTAAAGTTCATAAATTCCCAATCGTATAATGTAATAATTCATTGTCTTGGAGAAGGCCAATTTGTTTTCCTTTTAGAATCAACTTGAGGATATGTCTCAATTGCTGCATTCCTCAGATCATCCACAGCACATTGGAGTTGCTTCAAACCCCCAAAATGTGTCCTCCATATTCCCGACAGGTATAGTTCACTAGTAAACAGGAAAACGGCAATTGAAATTAGTAAAATATTGAATAAGAATTGTTTGCAAGAAAAACTATGCCTGTAAAGAGTTGACTGTGAAAAGTTATTTCGTTGCTGAAAGAAGGAAACTCCAGTGAGGCTACAACAGAGAACCTACGAGTAATGCCTGAAACAGCTGTCAGCAAGCAACCGAAGGGCACGTATATATGTTTTTATGCCTTGCACAGAAAGAATTCCAGGTGGAAACTCGTCCCATTAACCCTGGTTTCAGTAGTCAAGAAAGGAAGTCATTTTATTTAGTAAGTGGATAAAGAGTCCCTGCGTCCAGAGCAGCATAGAAACAATTTCCAGTTTTTCTCCAGAACGTTATCCCTGATGATAAGAAAAGAGAAGTTGGAGAAGCTCTGTCCTGGAATAAGAGATATCACAAGTACATCAGCATTCATTCGTAACTGTGGAGGAGAAAGATTACACTTTAAAGCCTATCGCATAGTGGAAGGGCTTGGACCTCCTGCACATTTTAAAAGAAGCTGTTGAGTCACAAAGCGGAAAAAAACAGTTGCGAGACTACACCCGAGAATAGCCATGAACTAATGACTGAAACGACGTCGGCAAAACAAATAATGGAGCAGGAAAACAACAATTTTCGTTTTATTCTCCTTAAAGAATAAGAAACGTTCAAGAAGCACTCACACATACACACACACACACACACACACACACACATTATATATTATATATATATTACACATTATACATATATATACATATATATATATATATATATATATATATATATATATATATATATATATATATATATAGTATATATATAATATGTATGTATGTATATGTATGTGTTTGTGTATGTGTATTTTTTTTCGCTAGAGGTCTTTTTCCATGTTGGAATAGGTGGCGGCCAGAGGGGTACAGTGTATTCCGGTTCCTCAGCACGTTTTTAGGGATGAGGTTGCTAGTCACACACCCTTTTCGTGACGTCAGAAGAGATGTTACTCATGTAAAGCTCGATGGCCTGATGGCAGGTAAGCCAGGTTGAACTTCGCATTACTCAGCCATTGTGCACGACAAATTCAGACAAACACGCACATTCATATATTAACACACACTCAAGTCAATATCGTATATATATATATATATATATATATATATATATATATATATATATATATGTGTGTGTGTGTGTGTGTGTGTGTGTGGAGTGTGTGTAAGTGTAGAAGCACATGTATTGCTGAACTATTTCAAAGATGTCCTAATATTGGTGTTATACAAGCCAATAAAATGAACAGCATGAGATTAAAACTTTTCTCATTTGAGTCTTATATCTAAAGCTGATATGATATCTAACATTCTGCATCAAATCTTTAATAAAAGTTGTAATGAATTAATATTTAAAATACCTTGATAAATCCTGCAATCATATCATTTTCTGAATTAGTTTGCAACTGTACATGTGTTGGAATTCTGTGTTTGGAGCATAGTCTGGCTGCATTAGGTCACTATAGAAAGAGAGAGAGAGAGAGAGAGAGAGAGAGAGAGAGAGAGAGAGAGAGAGATAGTCCTACGGAAATTTTTCTTCTTAAATTAGCTTCATGAGACTGAGCCTTTTCTGAGCTCGAAAGTCCTTTGGCGTGCATTTTCACCTAAGACCCGAAACATTATATTCGGGAAAATCTAAGCTGGACAAAGAACGCAGATTGAACTTGAACAATGCAGCTAACCTGAGAATTGTGAATATAGCTTAATCACTACGTAGTCTAGGTGAAGAAACATTACGCATGTCAATGAACTGAATTGCTTTCACCTGTCTCGGTTCGTTTCTGGTTAGGTGTTAGAACAACGGTAATATGACGCCTCTGGCCCTTCTCTCTCTCTCTCTCTGCCTTGCTTAGTATCAAGGAAAGCATGTGCGTAAGTGTATATTTGTTTGTGTGTCAGTTTATGTACTTTTCAGTCCATTTTTATCTCTACTTAACCCCCCGCCCCATTTCCCCTAGAAAAAATTAAATGGATTATCTATAGAAAAACACTACCTGGGGAAATAAAGGGAAATGCGATGTAGAAAAAGTAATTCATTATAGCACGAGGACATCGATAAAAAAAACCCAATTGCATGAAAATTAAGGAATTTTGTAAAACAAAAATTCTAATACCCTGGGGAAATGAGACTTATTCAATTAGGATGAAAATATGGGACCAGATCTTTGTTTCCGATAGATATTGAATGTGCTTTAGTACCAGTTTTAGGTAAAAATAATGATAGGAATAGAAAACTTATTAAATTTTAATGAGATTAAAGGGATTTGCGTTCTGAGCCTGCTTAGTGGACGTAATTTTAAATGTCAGTTGACAAGCCCGTCGGTTCTATGTTTTTCCATAACCTCCATTTTTGTAAAACCACTTTCTATAATTGAAACGAATTATCAACTTGGGACTTTTATTTTTGAAGACGGAATATTGTCTCAGTTGATCGTGTGTAAGCAGTTATTGGAAACCTGAAATTTGCTTTACTGTTTTAGTGGGAAAATTGTAGGTTCTAATGTATAGTCTAATGACGGAACAGAAGAGTAGCTGGGCACGTATATATGTTTTTATGCCTTGCACAGAAAGAATTCCAGGTGGAAACTCGTCCCATTAACCCTGGTTTCAGTAGTCAAGAAAGGAAGTCATTTTATTTAGTAAGTGGATAAAGAGTCCCTGCGTCCAGAGCAGCAGAAAACAATTTCCAGTTTTTCTCAGAACGTTATCCTGATGATAAGAAAAAGAGAAGTTGGAGAAGCTCTGTCCTGAATAAGATATCAAGGCACATCAGCATTCATTCGTAACTGTGGAGGAGAAAGATTACACTTTTAAAGCCTATCGACAGTGGAAGGGCTTGGACCTCCTGCACATTTTAAAAGAAGCTGTTGAGTCACAAAAACGGAAAAAAGTTGCAGACTACACCAGAATAGCCATGAATCCAATGACTGAAACGACGTCGGCAAAACAAATAATGGAGCAGAAAACAATAATTTTGCTTTGGTCTTATAAAGAATAAGAAATGTCTAAGAAGCACTTTCACACATACACACACACACACACGAACACACACACACACACACATACACAGACACATATAGTATATAGATATATATATATATATATATATATATATATATATATATATATATATATACATGCAGTATATATATATTATATGTATGTATATGTATGTGCTCTGTGTATGTGTATTTTTTCGCTAGAGGTCTTTTCCATGTTGGAATAGGTGGTGCCAGAGGGGTACAGTGTATTCCGGGTTCTCACACGTTTTTAGGGGATGAGGTTGCTAAACACACACCCTTTCGTGACGTGCTAAGGTGAAGAGATGTTACTTCCATGTAAAGTTGATGGCCTGATGGGCAGGTGTTTGTAAGGAACCTGCATTAATTTTGCCATTGCACGATACTCAGACAAACACATATTATTCACAGACACACACACACTCACACACACGTATATATATATATATATATATATATATATATATATATATATATATATATATATATATATATATGTGTGTGTGTGTGTGTGTGTGTGTGTGTGTGAGTGTGTGTGTTGTGTAGAAGCACATGTACGCTGGAACTATTTTCAAAGATGTCCTAATATTGGTGTTATACAAGCCACGAAATGAACAGCATGAGATTAAAACTTTTTCTTTAGCCTGAGTCTTTATATCTAAAGCTGATATGATATATCTAACATTCTGCATCAAATTTTAATAAAAGGTAATGAATTAATATTTAAAAAATACCTTGATAAATCCTGCAATCACATATCATTTTCTGAATTGTTTGGTAATCTGTACATGTGTTGGAATTCTGTGTTTGACATAGTCTGGCTGTATTAGGTCACTATAGAAAGAGAGAGAGAGAGAGAGAGAGAGAGAGAGAGAGAGAGAGAGAGAGAGAGAGAGAGAGAGAGAGAGAGAGAGAGATAGTCCTACGGAAATTTTCTTCTTAAATTAGCCTAAGTAGACTGAGCTCTTTTCTGAGCTCGAAAGTCCTTTTGGCGTGCATTTTCACCTAAGACCTCGAAACATTATATTCGGGAAAAAATCTCCAAGTCAGACAGTGAATGCAGATTGAACCGGAATGGCTGCAAGCTAATCGAGAATTGTGAATATAGCTTAACACTACGTAGTCTAGGTGAAATAAATATTACGCATGTCAATGAAACTGAATTGCTTTCACCTGTCTCGGTTCGCGCCTTCTGGTTATGCGTTAGAACAACGGTAATATGATTACTCTCTCTCTCTCTCTCTCTCTCTCTCTCTCTCTCTCTCTCTCTCTCTCCTCTCTCTCTGCCTGCTTTTAGTATCAAGGAAAGCATGTGCGTAAGTGTATATTTGTTTGTGTGTCAGTTTATGTACTTTTCAGTCCATTTTTATCTCTACAACCCCCACTTTCCCCATTTCTAGAAAAAAATTAAATGGATTATCTATAGAAAAACACTACCTGGGGAAATAAAGGGAAATGCGATGTAGAAAAAGTAATTCATTATAGCACGAGGACATCGATAAAAAAAACCCAATTGCATGAAAATTAAGGAATTTTGTAAAACAAAATTTCTAATACCCTGGGAAATGAGACTTATTCAATTAGAGGGATGAAAATATGGGACCAGATCTTTATATTTCCGATAGATATTGAATGTGCTTTTAGTACAGTTTTAGGGTAAAAATAATGACAGGAATAGAAAACTTATTAAATTTGCAATGAGATTAAGGGATTTGCGTTCTGGAGCCTGCTTAGTGGACGTAATTTTAAATGTCAGTTGACAAGCCCGTCAGTTTCTATGTTTTTCCGTAACCTCCATTTTTGTAAAAACACTTTCTATAATTGAAACGAATTATCAACTTGGGACTTTTATTTTGAAGACGGAATATTGTCTCAGTTGATCGTGTGTAAGCAGTTATTGGAAACCTGAAATTTGCTTTACTGTTTTAGTGGGAAAATTGTAGGTTCTAATGTATAGTCTAATGACGGAACAGAAGAGTAGCTGGGCACGTATATATGTTTTTATACGTTTGCACAGAAAGAATTCCAGGTGGAAACTCGTCCCATTAACCTGGTTTCAGTAGTCAAGAAAGGAAGTCATTTAGTAAGTGGATAAAGAGTCCCTGCGTCCATTGAGACTATTATAAATTCTTGCCATAGGATCGCTGGAGGTGTTTGCTTTTGTGCAAATACTAGATCAACTAATCCAAAGATCTTAGTAGCCTAAAGAAGAGCAAATGGGTCTGCCCAGATATTTTATTTTGTAATACGCGTCATTTTCACTCAGTCGGGTAGTAAGCTTCGGTTCTGATTAGTAAACTGGCCGAAGGTAAGAACTAAAGATATTACCCCCAATATTTATCGTGTTAGTTACATTCTTTTTCACTCTAGGTTGCGCTTGCGGAAGCCGTTTCACCATATCTTGATGGTTTTCAAAAAATAAATAAAGAAGTAAATAGATGTGAGGTGCTTAGGTAAGAGATAATATCTTCTTCAAATACAGATATCTTGCCCCATCTGTCATCAAAGGTTTGTATGATTTGGGCGGTATTCTTACGAATAAGGCATTATTGTCTTCGGCTTTCAGGTGAAATTCGCCAGTGACTGTCATATACTTGAAAGATTATTTGAGATTTTTAACGGACGTTTGAATCATTCAGAAGTTTGAATCTGTCTGAATTTATATTTCTAAATATTGGGGATTTTTTAAAGATACTACAAGAAGCCAAACAATGCATCCTCCGTTAATCAAAGCAAATAGTTCTTGAATGCTTGAATATTCTATGAAAAAAGTTTATCGGCTGAAATAAGACGAACGTATGCTATGAATCTGAGCGGCCAAAATTTTTTAATGGGATAATGGAAATAGGAATAATCCACCCATTCTCTCTTTTTATGTGCCCGGTTTACCGTCTGAGGACATCTGGTGATTGATCTTTCTAGCCGTTTGTCTGTCCAGCTGTCTGTTTGTTTTTACCTGGTTATCCTTATATCTGT
>NC_089748.1:78836649-78879149 GCF_040412425.1 Macrobrachium rosenbergii
TATTTAATATGTTGCATGATTTTTTTTTAAGTACCACAAATAAGGGACGTCTGCCTGCATGTTGATGTTTGTTGTGGGTGATCGCCATTGTATGAATGATTAAACGACAAAAATTTGTCACTTTTTCTTTTCCAGTTACACATTTTTTTTTAGTTTAGGGATGTAAATGTTTAAAATCAGATGAATTTATAAGGAAACCACTTCCACTATTTTTGACTCCTAACATTATATTTTAATCTTATTAAGATTTAACAGCCTCAATGTACCTCGGTATTGGCGGTCGGTATCTTTTGATATTTCATGAACTAAAGTTTTATTTTATAGAATTTGAAAAGTAATTGACACAGTACGTACTGTGCCAAATCCACGAATGTATTTTTTTTACATGTGAATTTATGATGAAGAACAGCGATGCTTTACCCTTGGTCTTTCGAACCAGAACTTCAGTTGCACATTCTTAGTCATCTGTTTCTGTAGTGAACCCAGATATTAAGGGGAAAAGGGGCTTTGCTCAAAAGAATGACCAACATAAACATCTCTCTCTCTCTCTCTCTCTCTCTCTCTCTCTCTCTCTCTCTCACACACACTCTCACACACACACACAACCTTTTGTCAAGTAATTTGATTATGAAATTTTAGCCAACGTGATAGACGAAATTGCAAATAGCTAAATAAGTTATTATTTTTGTTAAAATAGTTTAACCAGACCAGTGAGCTAATAATCAGCTCTCATGGGCTGGCAAGTTGGAATAAATATGTAACGCATTTTTTCACAATGAATGTAAAGTAGGGTGACTGAAAATATGCTATTCTGCCACCTATTTTATGAAGATTTACACAATGAGTATCGGTATTTGGATTAACTTTGAACGTCATCAACAGAACTGTATTACTATATTTTTATACTTACCACACCAGCATTATTCTTCACTGATACGATATTTTTTCAAATTTCCATAATGAATGGGCAGTATGATTTCCATTGTGTATTATATTCACTACTTATTTTTATTACTCTAATTTTACATGTACAGGTATGTATGTACGAGTATATATATATATATATATATATATATATATATATATATATATATATATATATATATATATATATATATATATATATACATATATATATATATATATATATATATATATATATATATATATATATATATATATATATATATATATATATATATATATATATATATATGGGAAAGATATCTGAGTTGTTATATTCCGTAAGGTAAAATTTTCTATTTTCCCATGTGTTGCTCTAATTTCTACACAAGCGCAGACATACGAGCACGCACAGGTGAATTGAGTTCATGGACTGTATTTGTTGGCTTGACTATGAAGAATGACATAGGAGGTGTGCACAGTATACTACTGGTAAGAAAAAAAGTCTTTTGTGATAGTTTGCCTCTTGATTTGCAAAGCA
The DNA here is from genome assembly GCF_040412425.1 of Macrobrachium rosenbergii. Lineage (NCBI taxonomy): Eukaryota > Metazoa > Arthropoda > Malacostraca > Decapoda > Palaemonidae > Macrobrachium > Macrobrachium rosenbergii. The sequence continues at coordinate 78,838,094 of NC_089748.1, forward strand.
TGAGAGGGCGGTTGTGCTAAGTGATTTAATCGCAAAGCTGTGAAAGAAAAAGGCGACGTTTTTGGGTAGGTAAGAAATTCCTTGGGTTGTTGAGAATGTAAGTTTCTTACGGAAATACATTTGGAAAGGGCTTCATTGTTAAGAGCGCAGTTTACAAAGAAAATTATTTTTAAGTATACTTTGAAAGAGAAAATGACAATGAAGAATGTTTGTTAGATTAAATATTAGTACAGGGCAGATGGAAGAGTGGTTATTGGAGGAAATGGTAAGAAGAGGGCTGACTGATTGATCATTGTTTTGTTGAAATTGAAGCTAAGATGATTGTAAGTTCAAGTTGTAAAGGGAGGGGCGAAATTGTAGCTATCAAAGCAGTTAGGACAAATGAGTTTGATGGAAAGTGAGGAGGGCATATCGGGAAAATTGGAAGAAAAATGAGTAGGGTTAAAGATAGAAACTGGAAGAGCATATGAAGTGCGTGAAATTTCAAGAGAGGGAAGAAATTACAAAAAAAAAAGAAGGAAAAATCGCGTACGGGACTGCAGGAGGATAGAAAAGGAAGTCCAAAAGAAGGTGAGAGAGGGAAAAGAAGGTATTTAATAATGAAACTTTACAAAGAAGTGAAGAGAGAGTGCAAAGACTCGACAAGGAGTTTCTGAGGTTTCATGAGCGAATTTATAAAGGTAGATTTAAACCAGGGAGCTGGACACTCACTGAATGTTAATATCATTGTCGGAAGCTGTGGGAGCGAGAGATTTGTTTAGGTAAAGCAAGGAAGGTAGCAGGATATTTGCAGAAGATGCGGAGGAAACTTGGAATGTCCATAGAATTGAAATGTGAGTGCTGTATGCATATGCCAAAAAATGTGGAAGCTGTAGAAATTCATGGAAGGTGCAGCTTAATGGTTAGCATTGCTGAGAGAAGCATCTTGAGGTGATTTAGCAATGTAAAAACATGGAAGATGATAGGTTTGTGAAAAGGGTGTACAGTTCTTAACGGTTTAGAGGAAGAAAAGAGCAAGGCCTGTGCAGGGCTTCATAGATGATGTGAAATAGATGTTAGAAAGTAAGAACCACAGCATCAAGGTACACAAGAGAATTCTTGCAAGAGAAAGGCGAATGATGCAGTGTGCGTGTAGGGGGTTCATCTCATCGATGGTGATCCCTGTGTCGATGTATGAAGCGGCTGATGATATATAAAGTTTCCTGCACAGGTGGAGCAATTAAAGTACTTATGTGGTCATGCTTGTTTTTTTATATAGTCCTGTCTTAGGAGCCAGCTATATTGTAGAAAGATCAATTAACATGTTATATATATATATATATATATATATATATATATATATATATATATATGTAATATTGTGTGTATGTGTGTGTGTGTGTGTGTGTGTGTGTGTGTGTGTGTGTGTATGGAAGATGGGTTTGTTGGGTGTAGTTGAGAATTTAGTACTATAGAGAGTAGCGTACGAAACAGATGGCAAAAGGTTCGTTATTAAATGGAGTGCAAAACCTGGTCTTCAAATATCAACTAAGCTATTTTGATTAGGCCTAAGGCTGCCGTGTGACGGATGCCAGATACGCTCTCAAGGGACGAAATGAATACTAGTGCCTTAACGCAGACCTACATACCATTAATTTCGAAAAGGGTAAAGAATATTTTTAGTGTTAATAAGTGAAATGACGAATGGAAGCGTCGTGGAGCGATCGGGGAGATGGAATAGCTGTTCCTCGAGGTAATCATCGTCATTACTTTGTCAGATCATTAAGTCGTGGTCGGTGGCTGGGGTCGGATTTTATATAACCCGCCCCCCCAACCCCCCCAAAAAAAAATAAAATAAAAAAATAAAAAACAGTTGTTGGTCCCCCTTTTTTCTTTTTTTGCTTGTTTGTTTGTATGTGTACCAATGCTTTGTTGGCATATGAGGCAATAACCTCCCCAGGTTAAATCTGCTCTTTATTTCTTGCTCCCCTACCCGCATAAAAGAAACTCCAGAAGTAATGATTGCAGCCAAGAAGGGGATGAGGTTATTTATGAATCGGTCTTTTTATTTAAAGTTTACTCTCACTATTTAATGGTTTATGTCATTCGTTCTTTAACTCTGTTATGAATTTTATGGAGTTTTCCGACGACTGTGAAATATTCTGGGCATTTGCAAGTCGCTCAATTTTATTTTTGGATGAAGTTATTCTTTATTCTGGAACATACCCATATTTTGTGGTGATGTTAATTTCATTGTTAGTGTTTTGTAAATTAGTTTAATGAGACTACTGAGGGACAGTTTTAGACCTACTGGTGTTGCCCAACCTGATTGGCTCTTAACCTGAAAAAATCAAAATGGGACAAGGTATATATGTTAAAGAAGTTAGTAGCCAAGTGAAGAGAGATTAGAGGGAATAGATGAAAGGATCAAAAGGCAGAGAGCAATATAGTTGCTCACACTAAACTCGACCTCCGATGACAATATATTTTTTTCTTTAGAGCCCTATGTCAGCGTATTGGTAATTGCGATAACTTGTGCGGCCATACGAAGAATTTTCTGGCATTTTTTGGTGATTCATTGTTACTAGTTCTAGAGGTGATGATAAACCTAATTAAAGCATTCATTGATGGTCGGAGGAAGTTCAGTTGTCGTTCATGCAACAACACAGTCGCTTTACGAAAATTGCAGCTTACTGGAGTTTTAATGGTTTTTGGATAATTAATCGATCGCTGCTTCCACTTTTAGGCCGGTAACTTCCGCCACTCTTCTCTACGCCCTGTCCAACGAGCCGCTGCCGTCTAGATGACTGAAATTCTTATCACCTTTGTCCAGAGCTTGATATGATTATTGTAACTATCTCCATCTGCTTCATTATTTGGTATGCAATACTGGATATGGGCGTGTGTTACGTTACACCCATATAGATCCTTCAATGAGACGGGATGGGTTAGATGCCAGATTCTTTCATTTATATTGTACTCCTAGCTTTCTGAAACTTACAATTTTCTTCTTCAGCGTTACCTGACGAAGAAGACTGTACGTCCGAGAAATCTTATAGTAATATGTAAATTAAAGAATCTGGTATCTAAACCATCCCGTTTTATTGAAGCCTAATACGAGCACTTTGAATAAATATACACTGAAATTGTGTTGATATTTTGTGATATACATACATATGTATGTTATATACTTATATATATGTGTATATATACATATATACATAAATATATATTACTTATATATTTTATACTATATATTGTATATGAAATAATATATGTACATGTGCTCTATGTGCATGTGGGGAAAGTTAAATGGACGGAGGCAACTTTATTGTTACATTTTTTGTAATTTTGTTTTTCTTAAAATCTGTTAATTTCGAGGTTTTCACAGTAATTCTTTTCCCCAGTTCATACCAATGGAAGTTTTTAGAGGCATTGAGCTGAATAATACATCGGACCCAATACACTGGTTGACTGCAATGAATATTTATTCTAGCCATTTTATGACTAGAAGGGGCTAATCAGTTTAAAAGGTCGTGTCTTTCATAAACTGGTGCATCATATCATAGTGATTACTCAGAACAGTTTAAAAGATTAAGTGGAAGAGAAGTTAATTTTAAATGCCATTAGCCTATATGCATCTTTGCTGTATATTTAGTAATATTCCTCATATATGCTGATTTTAGAAAATATCTCTGACTTATATAGAAAAATAAGGATACTTTATGTCGACATCACGAGGCAGAATTTTTACTACCTGATGTTCCATGATTATCGTAATCAGTTTGGGGCGTCATGCTTTTATGTAAATTTTAACTAAAAACTTAGACAGCGTGAAGGTTCCTTCGGATAGATTTTTTCAAGCGAGCATTTTGACGAAAGGAATACTCTGCGGGGACATTTCGTTTAGGAAAATCTTTAATGAATAAGCCTCATCAGAGAAATTTAAGTCTCTCATAAGTAAACTTTGTTGGGGAAATTAACGTTCCTGTAAACATATTGTAAATAAATATCCACATGTGATCAAGTTATATGCAGAAGTATTTACTGGTTTATGAGTATTTAAAACGCATCATTCTCTTCAGCAGAACTTCCTTCCCTCTTGAGTATTTAGGGAGAATAAATTCTTCTTGAGGACAATAGAGTCCCTTCCGAACATTTGAGAATGAAGTGTCTGCAGGGGAATCGAACAGCTCCTTGTCGTGCGGGAGAGCACCTCGAAGGAATGGTGTTTTGGAACTTTTAATGGCTGACTGGAAATGCGGTGGCAGAGCTTTTCAGAGCAATTCTTTTGCCTCGCCGGAGTGCGTTTAAATCACTTTTGTTCTCCCGTGTCCTACTTTGTTCACTGAAATATGAGGTGGTGCCAGCACCCTTTCATAAATAATTCCCTATATATCAAAAAGTTATTGCTGATAATTATGCTAAGTAGATCTATTATTAAGCGGTGAGGGTGCTCGAACTTCTATGTAACTATGTAATAACTTCTCCTTAATTGTTTCTCGCCTCTTTTATTCGCGACACTCCATCCATCCCATTATCCGTTCCCCCACTTATTCCTTTCCCCTCTGCACATTCTTCATATTGCCTCTGCAACCAGGTAATTATATTGCATTATATTGCAAGTATATAAGTATTCAAAAATAGGTGTATTTATAGTTGCATCTGATTCTCGCCCTTGACGCCCTTCGTCTGAGAGGCCATAACGACTCCTTCCAATCGTGGCTGATGATACTTAATGATGAAATTTCATCCCTAATAATAGTTGGACATTAGGGTTATTATTACGTGCGAGGGAAGGCTACCCCAATTGATGATGTGCAGTTGTGAACGTACATTAACATCAATGATGTTTATTAATGTTTATTTTAAAAGATATCCAGCAGCATTCCCCATCGGTAATGCTTTGATTAATTTTACCCTTTCGAAATGTAGGTATGGCATTTATCTCTCTCTCTCTCTCTCTCTCTCTCTCAAGGGAAGAATTTGTGCATTGAGAAGAATATAAGGAGAAATACTTGTAGCTCTTGGTATTATTTTGTCGCCACTTGGATCAACACTTATTTACAAGACATAATTACTCTCCGAGAATTTTGATAGTGTCTTTTACTTCGATTGGATTGCATGTTATCGCTGGAAATAATATCAAGGGTCATTTTCGCTTATTATAGATTTTTTTTATCGCCAAGTATCAATTAAATGCAGTTGTGTTTTGTTAAGGAAAACGGGTTTGAATAAATGTTGTTTTTCTGGTGATGAATTATTTTCTTTTTGTATTTTCTCTTCGGCCAACGGCTCATTGTTAAAACATATGAGGATTCTTTCCAACTAACGTTTGTTATCCCCGTGAAGAAGTTGGCGCCAGAAGGATACAGCCCTCTGGTTTTCAGCAAAACTTCTAGGGGTGAAGTTGCTAGTCTAGCGCCCTTTCTTCTGGTCATACAAACGCTTGATACCACTTTACAGAAGAAAAAGTGTACAGGTTTATTAAAAAATATCCTTGGATATAAATATGTATGATTTACTGTAACGCACATATCTGCTGTTTATAACTGGTTGTTCAATAACTTTTGTTAGTTTTAAGTCATTTTTTATAAATATAAATATATGTACATTCATAAACAACAGAATCTAAAAGGACTTGTTGTAATAAAATTATTAATAAAAACTTTACAGATGGGGGAAGTGGGAACAAGCCATGGACCTTGCATGCATGAGCAGAATGCTGCTTAAAAAACCATAAGGCGAAATCCTCAGGATTTTAGGCTTCAGTTCAGTAACTGGTTTTTTCTTCTCTTTTTTTTCACTTCTTGGGGCTACAACACGAGTGAATTAACGCCAAAGTTCCGGGATGTTTGAGAGCTTTCAGTGGTATTTCCTTTTAACCTACCGAGAAGTCACTTGCTTACCCATGCCCACTATAAATTTATCCATAAGAATGTAATTAAGTACCATAAACTGAAGAAGTTTACCTTCGTTCACCTCAAGCCATTTAGCTGAGGTCATGTGCAAGCAAGGTGGTTGAGCCAATCTTTTTTAAAATCACTGCTTATATTTAAACCGAATGTGAACTTGTGAAGGATGCATTTACCTGACAGAATTTTGATATTAGGTAATGATTTTTATTCTTATATATTTCTGTTTCCTTGGTTTTATTTTCTGTTATTTATAGTTATCTTTTTATCATTTTTTATATCGGTATGAATTCTTATCTTGATAGAATTCAGTGGACTTACGTCATTTAGTCTTCTGTGGACACCAGAGGAGTTGGAGGACCCAGACCTACCTGGATGAGACTAAGAGAAGGGAAGCTGGAGATGAGTGGAGAATTGTAGAAGATAAAGCTCAGGAAAGAAAGGAGTGGCGCAGTTTCCCAGAGGCCCTTGCTTCCCACGGCGTTGGAGACGATGATGATGGCGTTGAAAACACCATTACACCAATTGTGTAGAGAACCGTATAGTTGTTTTTAACTAGCACTCGCTAGGCCCGAGTTCGAGTCTCCGGCCGGCTAATGAAGAATTAGAGGAATTTATTTCTGGTGATAGAAATTCATTTTCTCGCTATAATGGTTCGGATTCCACAATAAGCTGTAGGTCCCGTTGCTAAATGACAATTGGTTCTTAGCCACGTAAAATAAATCTAATCCTTCAGGCCAGCCCTAGGAGAGCTGTTAATCAGCTCAGTGGTCTGGTAAAACTAAGGTATACTTAAACTTTTGAACTTACGGTAAATATCCGTAACCAATACTATTGTAGTCCATGGTTGGCGCCACCAATCAGTGTTACCTTTTGTGATACTGACTGCTGATAGTTGCAGTCAGCAAAAAAAGAAAAAGGCTATAGTCGTTCATCAGTCAAGTTTTGTTCACGGAATGATAATAATGCTTCCGAAATTTCAGGTAAATTTACTCTGAAGTGATAGTTAAGATCGAGCTAGGTTGAAAACATGCATGCAGGCAAAGCTTAAATTTCAAGATATGTTCTGTGATGTTAATTACAGCTTATACATACGTGCAGGCATTTTAATACTGGCTGCACATACATATACACTCTCAATCTTTCTCTTCCCATTTTAGGTCAACATGATAAGCCAGTTTGAATTATATTCTAAATTCATCATTTTCACTAATTCCTTTCACGTAATTAGAACACAACAATAGTACAGTATAAACTGTAATGTAAAATATAATTATGAATGGATAAATATTTTTCACTACAACCTAAGTTCCAATTCATTCATTCCAGAAAGCACGTATTACTTTACCTGCCATGTGAGACTCCTGTGCTTCTTAACACCTTCATGCAAATCCATAAGACAACCCTTCTTTTCTTTCAAATCTGTTGGCTTTCCCCCTTTTTGCTTACAACGGAACTTCCTTCTTTCTTTCGTAACGACGTGGCTTCACGTTATTCAGATAATTTTATCCTTAAGCGTGAAAGAATGAGCCCCATTATACTGATCATCTCTCCCTCTTTACCCCAGCCTAGTGAATTAGGAAAAATTATCCTTCATTTCTGGTTTCTTATATGCTAGACCATACCTTCTAAATCTTCGCAGACAAGGGAGCATGTTTGATTTTATGGGTACTTCCACCTGTGAATACTCACACCGCACATTTCCTTAAGCAATTCCCCTTCTTTTTAAAGTTCATATTTATTAATAAACCACATAGTTACAGTGAACGGGAAAATACTACTGCTGATGGTAAGTGGGAAGTGCATTGCGGCGACCGTAAGTACCTCACGTAAGGGTCATTCGACAGGTGTTGGTTGCTTCAAAATGGAGGCTAAGTGGAGATTACAGGTTTGGTTTTCTTCGGAACATACGGAGCCCTAATGAATCTCCGCTCCTGAAGTGTGATTTCTCACTTCCTCCGTGATTTAAATTGGGTCGATTTTGCCTCCTTCCCTCGCCAGTGAGTGTCTGAGTGCTTGCTTGAACGTCCCTTCTTCCTTTCTGTTGAACCGCAAGCGGCGGGTAATGAGGGAATGGTATTCGTCTCTCATCAGCATTATGGTGTTTTTACGTCTCGTTTTTTACTCCTTTAATCTCCTCTTCGGTTGATCCAGTTCCTCCCTTGTTTTGTATTCGCTGTTTTTGTTATTATGCTTAAGGTTCAACGTTCTCTTTATTATCCACTCCTCCATCCCTCTAATTAGATGCATTCAAAGGCAGAACTCATCTGTTCATAATACTACAGTTTAATGTTTCACCATCTAGTTTCTTCCCCAAATAACGTTTCCGAGTAGCGCAAACACTGATTACACCATTTGTAAATCACTAAACTGGTATGAAGGTTTCAGCCGCTCGGTGTTTGTTTTAAAAAGAATTATGACACTAAGTATTGCCTACTTAGCACCATGAAAGTTGATTGAAGGTTTGGGAACAAGGAATTTATGTTCTGTTAAACTCAAGCGTGTTCTGAGTTGTTTCCTCTGCCATACTGAACGGCAAACTACGCATGAAGCCGATCCTCTGGCCAGGTAGTAAGTTATTTATTACCAGGGTATCTTAGTCCTTAATAAGTCCCCCTGTTTTTACTCGAGATTTGCTTTGGAAATGGATTGATCCCAGAAACATTAACGAAATGGAGGTAACCTTAACGAAAGTGTAATAGACGGTAATAGATACAAGGAATGAATCTTCCCCCAAACTCGTGAAACTGTAATACAAATTGTACTTTTGACTGTTTTTAGATATAGTTTATTTACACCCTTTAACTACGAATTTTATTACATTTAATACAAGGTCAATATATGTTTTAAAGATTTTAATCGAAGACCTAAGCTCTAGAAATGATCATAAAAACAATGGTAGTTTCAGACTAGTTGCAACAATTGAAATATTGTTTCAGCTAATTGTCTTACCTTCAAAGAGAAGTGGCTCTAGAAGGAAGTGCAGCAGTCACTGCCATGCAGTTCATGTAACTTACAGATAATAAAAGAATCCCCTTAAAAATAATCCTGAGCCTTGTATCATTACCGTATCAGCAGCGCGTCGATTCATCTGAAAGAAACTCCTGCTTTTCTATCATACTAAAACTTTGACAATAATTGCCAGTCAGCTACTCTGACGTAACGTCAATTCTTCTCCATCAATCCAGCACATTCTAGGTCTCCTTGTTCTAATGCCAAGGAGAAAGACAAGATATTCACTGGTTTCAAGAAACTATCCAATTTCATTCTACGTACGATCATCACCCTTTAAGTCTCCTCATTTCACTTGTACTGTACACAACATTCATATCAACAGCTGCCCTTTTTTCCTTCAGTATAGATTTAGAAAAAAAAATTTCACTGTCATAAAGACATAACTCAAAAATACCGTAAGACACTGCATTGTCTGTCTTCCAGAATGCCATTGTTTTTCATGATTTCTGCATCTGATGCTTTCTTGGCCTTTATTTACGCTAAAAACACGCCTCTTATGAGCATTTCACCTCTTACAGACACTTCACTCTAAGAAAATAATCTCAATATATTCTCTTTCCTGTCGCCAGTCAAGAATCTATAATCTGTGAAACACCACTCGGCATATTCCTTATATTGTCTTCTCATTATATATATATATATATATATATATATATATATATATATATATATATATATATATATATATATATATATATATTTATGTGTGTGTATATATGTATATATGTATATATGTATATATTATATATGTATATGTATATATATATATATATATATATATATATATATATATATATATATATATATATATATATATATATATATATTCTGGCTGAGGCAGAGGCACTTATCAATCATAATTATGTTTCTCTGTAAATTATTCATGAGTATAGTAAATGAGATAAGAAGAGATATTTGTGGCCTAATTTTATGATTTATAATATTTATATATTTATATATATATATATATATATATATATATATATATATATATATATATATATATATATATATACAAAGTATATATAAATGGTATGTATGTATATAAATATATATATGTATGTATGTATATATATATATATATATATATATATATATATATATATATATATATATATATATATATATATATATATATATATATATATAAACTTAGAAGTGATCATACGTTTATAACCCCTAGGTTACTGTCCACAAGGTGGTGGTACTCCAGCGTGTGCGCCCGGTGTGAGTCTGCTTTAATCACATTCTTGTGCTGCCATTTGTTTGATGTTACAAGGAGTAAATATGCGCTTGCGGGCAAGTCTGTTTCCGAGATTTTAGGGGATGATGCTGATACCTACAAGATTTTATAAATTTTAAGAAATTTAATTATTTAATTATGTATTTGTACCCGGTTTTAAAAGCTCGTATAAATGTCAATATTTATTATATCAATTTAATTTTTACTCAATTGTTATTTTCATCTTTATCTTCACTTTAATTTTTACTTTCTGGAGACTTGTTATTCTTTATTTTTTATTTTCACTTTATATCCTATATAATTCATTTATATTTCTCAAGTGAATGACCCATATATCCAGTATATATATATTTATTTATATATATATATATATATATATATATATATATATATATATATATATATATATATATATATATATATATATATATATATATATATATATATATATATATATATATATATATATATACATACATATATTATATATATATATATATATATATATATATATATATATATATATATATATATATATATATATATATATATATATATATATATATATATATATATATATATATATATATATATATATATATATATATATATATATATATATATATATATAGTCTCAGTAATTGGGCGGCTACTTGGAAATCTTAGGCTTGATGATGAATAATATTTCCAAGACCAAGAAGAACATTCTTTTATTACACAAGGTTTCGAGGTATAAATTCTCATCATCAGGCTGAAAAAACCGACAAGTTAGAATCAATGAAATTACAATAAAATAAATTGTCATAATAAATCTTCAGCAACAATACTAACCAAATATATAAAACGAACAGTAATTACAAACTAAGATGGTGAGATGAAAAAAACGAAAAATTAAAAACGAACACAAACACAGAAATATAAAAATAAGGTGAAATGTAAGCAAACTACCAATCACGAACTAAAATATTTAACGACCCAATTGTGTACCTACTATGAAATTACACGATAGCTAGTTGAATACCAGACGAGTTGTTGTTCAATTCCGGTTTCATTTTTTTAATAAACAGCGACTCTGAAATCAAAAGGTCCAGTCTGTTTGAACAAAAAGGCAGTACCCGAAAATCCAGGTCAGTGATAGGATGGTCCTGTGCCAAACTGTGTTCCCTAATGGCAGAAAAGGGTGGTTTGGAAAGAGGAAACCTAATTCTAATAGAAAGACCTCTGTGTTCCAATATTCTGTGTCTGAGCCAGCAGGAACTGGATCCCACGTATCGCAGACCACACTGCGAACAAGTGAACAAGTAAACGACAGGAATTAAGATCACTTTTGAAGGAGAAGCCTACTCTGCCTGTGGAACTTGATAGCTCAGTAACGTCGACTGGGGTTGCTGGGTCTGTGCTGTGTCATGGGTTCGCGACCCAACAGTACCAATCCATTTATCGCTTATAAATTCCCCTTCGATGATAATTCTCCTTCGGAGATATTCCCGAGGTAGCGTGAATTTGATATTAAGCGACATTTGTAGCTTCATGATTGTATATAAATCACGGTGTGATAAAAAAATTCATAATAAGAGCTGTGTGTCCCAAACGTACCAATGAACTATCATGGCAGAGGTGGGTTAATGCCGAGGCTAAGTACGATTTCCCCGCTCGCGACGGGTAAAATAAGTACAGAAAACTCGGGATTAACTTACACCTCTCTTGATAGCTCAGTGGTAACGTCGACTGGGGTTGCTGGATCTGTGCTGTGTCGTGGGTTCACGACCCGACAGTACCAATCCATTTACCACTTATAAATTCCCCTTCGATGATAATTTTCCATTGGAGATATTCCCGAGGTAGCGTGAATTTGATATTAAGCGACATTTGTAGCTTCATGATTGTATATAAATCACGGTGTGATAAAAAAAATTCATAATAAGAGCTGTGTGTCCCAAACGTACCAAAGAACTACCATGGCAGAGGTGGGTTAATGCCGAGGCTAAGTACAATTTCCCGCTCGCGTGGGCAAAATAAGTACAGAAAACCGGATTAACTTATACCTCTCTTGATAGCTCAGTGGTAACATCGACCGGGGTTGCTGGGTCTGTGCTGTGTTGTGGATTCGCGACCCGACAGTACCAATCCATTTGTCACTTGTAAATTCCCCTTCGATGATAATTCTCCATTGGAGATATTCCCGAGGTAGCGTGAATTTGATATTAAGCGACATTTGTAGCTTCATGATTGTATATAAATCACGGTGTGATAAAAAAATTCATATATATATATATGTGTGTGTGTGTGTGTATGTATGTATATATTCTTATGGATTTCGAGGGGTGACTGCATATTTTATTTTGAGTTTATAATCTTGGCCTTACTAGAACACTCATAAGCCCGTAAACAAATAAAAAATGCAAGATCAAACAATAAAAGGTAGGTCACCAAGTGAAAGTGAATTTCTTATTATTAATTTATTATTCACAATCACAGCATAGAAGAAATTAACAAGAAAAATTAGGACACTTTCACTAAATTAATTAACTTGGACTTTACACAACAGCAATGACTGATTGAATTAGATAACCCGTTACAATTACGAATACTGGCCACATGCAAGTGGTCATTTAAGCCAGTTAGGCAAAAATTCTGTCAGCCCCGGTAGAGCAGACTCTGCAGGCTGTCAGTAACACAGAAGCACAACTAGGCTGGTAATGGCGTCAATAACACTCCTGGAATGAGACAATAACAGATAAGACTAACACTGAGATTACACCTTCTCTATAATGGAATAAATGCAAAAGTTGGAGGGAAATCCTTACTCTGCTCACTTGCAACCAAGGGGTGAGAATTATGTCATGCACCATCAAGGTATTTACACATCGGGATGGTAGATTCACTGTTTGAGTTGAAGAGACAAGAATTTACTGAGGCAATGAATTGTGCGAGAGAGAAAATAAACGAGTCAAAGAAAAAGACACTGGCCAACCAATTTCCCTTCCGGCCATGTACCTTCATTGTATCCCGTGTTGCTTGCACACACAACCTTGTGGCGATATGATCAGAGCCACTCTTGAATGGGGTCAGGTCGTAGGGTCACAAAGGGGTCCAGTGTGAGTGAGAAGTTTTGAGTCCCCACCTGCTACACGACTTCAGGCGTCACTTGGACAGCATAGTTCGCTGTGATAGCAAGTACATTTGTAACTGAACTTACTTTGGTAATTACCCTCACCTTATAATGGGATTTGGTTGTTGCTGGGGGGCACCGCTCCAGGCTGCAGGCCCGGCATGTACCTGGAAGAGAGAAAGACGGTGCACCAGGAGAAAAGGTTGAAAGAACTCAGTTGGAGATAGACTGAATCTTAGGATTAAGACAGGCAAACTACTATGTACCCCTTGCCTGTGTTCCTTGGGAACACATTAAACCTAGCCCTTCAAGAGGGTGAGACTGTTAATGACTAAAACTGTCCCTTGACTTTTCAGTCTGTGGGTATACCTCTTTCTCCTATTGCCTGGTATTTCTTCATAAGTGCTTAAGAATTAGCGATCTAGCGGTGATATTCGTAAAAGCTCCCCCCCTTTAAGCAGACATTCCACTCCCTCTTGGGCGTGAAGGCCAGCACTAGCAAGCTGCTAGGATCAGTGACATTAAGTACTTCTCCTAATGGATTGTTGCCCAATGCAAAAAATGGAAATAGTTCTATATATAATCCTAACTTATCCCCTGAGGAGAGTGAGCATAAAAGTTATCATAACTTAAGGTCCCTAGCATTAGCGTAAGGGTGTCTGCGTTTATTTAAAGCTACTGTCTGTGGAATGAAATGAACTGACAATGCTATTGACTCAAGGTCATAAAAATAGCTTGCTGAATTTCCCACAGAACTAAGCTAATGCAGCACCAAAATGATAACTAGCTATATGCAGAGAATAAAGTAAATTGCAAAAAAGTCATTTAAACTGTGACATAATGTACATGGACATGAAATGTTAATACACATGAGATAGTTACTCTATGATACTTGTTACACAAATACAATAAAACGCAAGACAATGTAATAAAGAATGTAACAAAACTGCTAAAATGGCGAGAACATGCTTTTCAGCTTGTTGGGCTAAAGAACAGACTTAGCAAAATACAAAATAAAGTCTTTCAATACAACAATACTGATTAAAGGTAGGAGACAACCCTAAACATCCTTTCTGGATCAGGGGCTATATGATATGAGTGCCACGAGAGCACGGTGGCTCTAGTAACTACCTGGACTTTCTATGCTCCCTACTCCATTTCCTCCTTGCTTTCTCTCACCCTGTAGGCTTAGGTCTCCTAGCTGGAGCCTGGGCATGGCAGCTCCAGAGGAGGTTGAGAAGTCCCTGATGCCAGGTCTGAGCCTGCAATACACTACCCTCTGGACTGGGACCTGGAGCGACTGGCAAAACAGGCACTGAATCGGCTACTGCCTCAACTGCTGCGGCAACCTGGACAGTGGTGGTGGCAACTAGTTCTGCTAGATTTTATTGCATGGCCACCACATTGGTGAGTAGCTTAAACAGGACTTCTTGTATAGATTTGTCCACCAGAGGCTTGTCTACTGAGGGTTGTGATGAAGTAGAAGAGGTGGATATAGGTGCCAGGCCAGTAGACAAGAGGGGGACCGGGTGGGAATCTCATGGTGGGAGACTGGCACTGGGCGCTGGCACTGGCACTAAGGCAGTCTCAGGCACTGGAATTGGATATGAGACAGGATCTGGCTCTGGTGTGGGCTCAACAACCAGACAGGTTGGAGCAGTCAGTTAGCCAGGCATAGGCACTGGCTGCAGCTCAATGGGATGAACATCAGCACTTGATGGAGACTTGCGTGGAGCAGGACTCATGGTGGCCTGTAATGGGGCTGGTAGGGAGGGTCCTGTCCTAGGATGAAGTCATAGCCTCCAGGAATTGTAGATGCTACTGCTAGTGTACAAACCCTACTTTTGTGAGATCTAGTGACCCTCAATTGGACTGGTGGGAGTGTCAGCTTCCAATTACCTATGCCAATAACAGTAACAGGCTTATTTTCTTGAATGATGGCACCATAGGGTACCTTATCTTGCTTTATGAGGGAGATTTGAGTGCCAGTGTCTTCAAAAGCTGAGACCTGGTCAGCGCGATGATGACCTCAAGGAGGTGCAACATAAATGGGGCCCGCTGCTGGGGGTCCTAAAGATGAGGAATGTGTGGCCGCTAGAGCAACAATTATGGGAGTTTTATTTCTGGGGCAATCCTTAAAATTTGAGGGTATTTCTGACAGGTGTAGCAATAAACCTTACTGTAATCCCTACAAGGAGCGGTCACGGTGTGAGGAGGCTGGGAGTTGTGATTAGATGTGGGCTTTGCCATGGCTCCCCCCTTTAGCTTTGCACTGGGCTGCTAAATGCTCTACCTTTTTGCAATTAGTGCATATAGGTGAATCAGAAGAGGGTCCATTTCTTGGACAGACTGATAAAGCAGTGGGGTCAGGAGAAACTATGTGCTTATTTGAGGTGCTGGAGGCTGGATGGTACGTCTCATACTCATCAGCTAGGCAGCAGCACTCAGTGAATGATTTTGGCTGCTTCTTGCCAATATATAAGCCCAAGAGGCCAGGAGTGTAATAGAGGAAGTCTTCGAGCTGCATTTGATCCAATAAATCCTCGACGTCTTGGCACTCCATAGTGTTGATCTACTGCCGTAAGGCTCAGTTATTTTTGTAAGACCAGTTGGACCATGTTTGACCAGCCTTCTTTGGAAGACTGAGCTCACCATCTTTGCCTCCAGTGCTCAGGCATAAGTTCATATGCAATAGCTACAGCTCACCTGACCACCTTAAGATTTCCTTTGTCGCCGCTCTCTAAGGACTTAATGGCATCTTGCCCCTTTCTGGCCATGTGCTTTGCAAGAATCATGGCCTTCTCACTGGCTTGTATTCGGTGAAGAGGGTTTCCTCATGTTCCACCCATGCTTCAGGCTCTGCTTTGTTCCATTTTTGTATAAGTTCATTGATATTGGAGATGGTGGAAGGCACAGAGACCAGGGCTGGATATGTGGCATGGTGTTGGGCCAGTGCCATGGCACTGTCCTGCTTGGCTATTTCTAGCTCGGCTTCCTTTTCCTTCAGAGCTGGTTCATGCTGTCTCTTCTTCTTCTCTTGTGCCAAGAATAGCTCATGCTGTTGCTCCTTCTTTTCTTTCCTAGCAGCATCGATGTGGGCTTGAAACCAAATTGTCAGATCTGTCGCCTTCAGTCCCTGAAGTTTCCCAGCCTCTGTGAAGGCTTTTATATTGTCAGTGGCAGACATGTTTCTGATGCTTAGAATGGGGCCTGATCTTCCCCAGAAATGCAAAAATCTTAGGATGGCCACACAAATAATTGTGTGGAATGGAAATGGCACTCTGAACTGGGCAGGGTATAATACAAACAAAATAAGAAAGTGGACCTTTATAAAGCTGCAACTACAATAAGAGTGCCCCTATGGTAAGGAAGACACTAATACAATTTGCTGATTAACACAATGCATGGGTCATAGCCTACAATGCAGAAGTGGGAGTGTTTGGAACTCAGTGCATGGGTCAGTGCCTACAAAAGCCAAGGTATAAGTATTGTAACACACTGCATGGGTCAAAGCCTACAAATGCAAAGGTGTGATTATAACACAATGCAAGGGTCAAAGACTTCAACTGTGGAGGTATAATTATTTGGACTCAAAGCATGGGTCAAAACCTACAATGCAAGGGTATGACTACTCCAACACAAAGCACAGGTCGAAACCGACAGATGCAAAGGTATAATTATGTGAATTCGCTTAACTTGCCCATGTACATACAGGAGCAGAGGTGTGGTTTGCACAAAAAATAGGAAATTAGCACAAAAAGCGTATTGATAAGTACAGGCTGCGAATGGGTTTGTAAATCTCCCAATTGGGGTATATATAAGACTGGGAATTCCAGTAAGATGCTGCCTAGTACTTTAGAAGGGTTTGCTTTTTTCTAGCAATAATTGCATTCGCTTGTCCGAGGGGTAGTGGAAAATCAACACTTGTTGGAGGCTTAGATTCACTTGTCCAAGGTGTAGCGTAAAATCAACACTTACGGAAAAATAGATTTAATAAAAGACGTGATTCCAGGGTTTAATATCTGTCACATAAATTCAGGTTTGCTAATTTGAATGACTCGATTATTGTAAAAGCAACGGCTGTAACTGAATCAACTCATATGCCAAGCTTAATGGTACATGTTCCCAACAATGATGGGTAACAAGGAATAACTTTAAGAAAAGAAAAATCTCTCTCAAATGAAGTAAACAAAACGTAACTTAAGAATGCATAATAAAAGATAATAGCAGAGTTAATGAAATGCTAATTTCCCTCTTATGTTATAGCAAGCGTGAGGGCAGTGATCAATTTCCTTCAAAGGAAGAGGTATCAAAACCTGTGCAAAAAAATAAAAGGTACGTACGTGTAATATGACAGTGCAGTGAGCGTTTGACAGGTCAGTGATTCAGTATGGCCGTCTGTTATGACAGCGACAGCTGATCCAAGATGGTCATCTCTGTTATGACAGGAGATTCATCACAGTAGTGAGATGATACAAGCACAGCTGATTAACGAGCAAGTTGTAACAAACACATGAACACACATGTTCTCACTAATTTGTGAGATACAAAAGGAAATACATGAATCTTTCCTGGTGGAATGATGCGCGAATGTATGTAGAAGTAAATTAACGCTTGCAAATGCAAATAATTACTCTACAAAGCTAGGAATTTTAAAACAAAGCTGAGGTAACGCATTCATGTGTGTTGGCGGTGGAGGAGTTTAAGCTGAGTACGAGAGTTGTGTCTGGCTGCCATCTGGGTAGGGTGCTAACACGGGTGTTCCTAATGATGTGAATTTTACAATTTCACTTCACGAATACAGAGAATTGCTCACTTTCTCTCGCTGTATAACTGTTCACATATCACACACTAGCTAACTTTCTAACTGAGCTAACACATGCAAGATTGCTAACATGCAATGCAAAACCCTGACTCAATGAACTAACTCACAACCTAACTATCAAGTGAATGGTAGACACACAGCTTCGCCAACACCGGGAAATGTTTGCAGATCTTTATTCATGCATCACTAAGTTAATTTGTGCGTGACTATTTTTACTCCGACCAAGATTCACATTAGAATTATTTATGAACGAAGTTTACAAGTTCCTAATCACTAGTTTCAATTAGCATGCACTATTCATTGATTTACTACTATCAGAAGTGTGATAAAACACTTTAAACACTCTGGTTCTAACCACGTTACCTTCTGTGTTTGGTTCCAATTTGCCTTAGAGGAATTATCTCAGGTTCGTTTCGATTGCTAAAAATGGGAGGGTTGTGGCAATTTCACTTGGATTTCTACATTAATCTAATTCCCATTAATTTTGCAACTGTTCTGGCAAGTTTCGCCTCTCTTACGGATTTTGCGGGGGACTGTGTATTTTATTTTGAGTTAATAATCTTGACCTTACAAAAACCCCTTGTAAGCCCGTAAACAAATAAAGATGCAAGATCAAACAATAAAAGGTAGGTCGCCAAGTGAAAGTGAATTTCTTAATATTAATTTATTATTTACAATTACAGCATGGAAGAAATTACCAAGGAAAATTGGAACACTTTCACTAAATTAATCAA
Organism: Macrobrachium rosenbergii; assembly: GCF_040412425.1. Lineage (NCBI taxonomy): Eukaryota > Metazoa > Arthropoda > Malacostraca > Decapoda > Palaemonidae > Macrobrachium > Macrobrachium rosenbergii. The sequence goes on from NC_089748.1 coordinate 78,856,917, forward strand.
CTTGGAATTTACACAACAGCAATGACTGCGTGCATTGGATAACGTGTTACAATTACGAATACTGGCCACTTGCAAGTGGTCATTTTAGTCAATTAGGCAATAATTCTATCAACCCCGGTAGGGCAGACTCTTTAGGCAATTAGTAACACAGAAGCACAGCTAGGCTGGTAATGGCATCAGTAACACTCCTGGAAAGAGGCAATTCCAGGTAAGACTAACACAGATTACACCTTCTCTATAATGGAATAAATGCAAAAGTTGGAGGGAAATCCTTACTCTATTCACTTGCACCCAAGGGGCGAGAATTAGGTTATGTGCTGTCAAGGTATATACACATCAGGATAGTAGATTCACTGTTTGAGTTGAAGAGACAAGAATTTACTGAGACAATGAAATGTGCGAGAGAGAAAATAAACAAGTCAAGGAAGAAGACACTGGCCAACAAATTTCCCTTCCAGGCACGTACCTTCATTGCTTCCTGTATTGCTTCACACACAACCTTGTGGCGATGTAATCAGAGCTACTCTTGGATGGGGTCCGGCCGTAAGATCATGAAGGGGTCCAGCATGAGTGAGAAGTTTGAGTCCCCACCTGCCACACGGTTTCGGGAGCCACTTGGACAGCGAGTTTGCCATGATAGCAAGTACATTTGTAACTGAACTTACTTTGGCTACCCTCACCTTATAAGGGATTCAGTTATTGCTGGGGGGCATCGCTCCAGGCTGCAGGCCGGGCGTATACCTGGAAGAGGGAAAGACGGTGTGCCAGGAGTAAAGGTCGAAAGAACTCAGTTGGAGATAGATTGAATCTTAGGATTAAGACAGGCAAACAGCTATGTACCCCTCACCCGCATTCCTTTGGGGCACATTAAACCTAGCCCTTCAAGAGGGTGAGACTGTTAATGACTAAAACTGTCCCTTGACTCTTCGGTGTGTGGGTATACCTCTTTCTCCTACTGCCTGGTATTTCTTCACAAGGGCTTAAGAGTTAGCAATCTAGCAGCATAATTTGTAAAAGCTCCCCCTTTAAGCAGACTTTCCAATCCCTCTCTGGCATGAAGGCCTGCACTAGTAAGCCACTAGGATTGATGACATTAAGTACTTTCCTAATGGATCATTGCCCAATGCAAAAAAATGGGAAAAGTTTTAGATATAATCCTAACTTATCCCCTGAGGAGAGTGAGCATAAAAGTTATCGTAACTTAAGGCCCCTAGCATTAGCGTAAGGGTGTCTGCATTTATTTAAAGTTACTGTCTTTGGAATAAAATGAACTGGCAATGCTACTGACTCAAGGTCATAAAAATCGTTGACTGAATTTCATACAAAACTAAGATATCGCAGCACCAATATGATAACTAGCTACATGCAGGAAATAAAGTAAATTGCAAAAAAGTCATTTAAACTATGACATAATGTACAATGACATGAAACATGTTAACAATACAAGTTTATCACCATGAAAATATTGAAATACACATGAGTTAGTTACTCAATGATACATGCTACACAAATACAATAAAGTGCAAGACAATGTAGCAAAGAATGCAACAAAATTGCTAAAATGGCGAGAATGCCTTTCAGCTGTTGGGCTAAAGAACAGACTTAGCGAAATACAAATAAAGTCTTTCAATACAACATCGCTGATTAAAGGTAGGAGACAACCCTAAACATCCTTTTTGGATCAGGGGCTATATGATATGAGTGCCTGAGAGCGCAGTGGCTCTAGTAACTACCTGGGCTTTCTATGCTCCTTACTCTGTTTCCTCCTTTTCCTCCTTGCTTTCTTTTACCCTACAGGATTAGGTCTCCTAGCTGGAACCAGGGCACGTGGCTCCAGAGGAGGTTGAGAAGACCCTGGTGCTAGGTCTGGGCCTGCAATACCACTGCCCTCTGGACTAGGACCTGGAGTGACTGGCGAAACAGGCCCTGAATTGGCTACTGCCTCGGCTGCTGCGACAACCCGGACAGCTGTGGTGGCAACTAGTTCTGCTAGCTTTTATTGCATGGCTACCACTTCGGTGACCAACTTAAACAGGACTTCTTGTATAGATTTATCCACCAGAGGCTTGTCTGCTGGGGTCTGTGATGAAGTAGACGAGGTGGATGTAGGTGCCAGGCTGGTAGATGAGAGGGGGGCCAGATGGGAATCTCCTGGAGGGGGATTGGCACTGTCTGCTGGCACTGGCACTAGGGCAGACTCTGGCGCTGGAATTAGAAATGAGACAGGATCTGGCTCTGGTGTGGTCTCAACGACTGGATGGGTTGGAGCAGTTGGCTGGCCAGTCATAGGCCCTGGCTGCGGCTCAGCAGAATGAGCATCGGCACCTGACGGAGACCTGCATGGAGCAGGACTCACAGTAGGCCCAGAACAGGGGCTGGCGAGGAGGGTCCTGGGGCATTGCTCCAGGTTGCAGGCCTGGCATGTACTCTGAAGAGGGGAAAGAGGTTGCCATGAGAAATGATCAAAGGAACTCCAGTTGGAGACAGACTGGAATCTTAGGAGTTAAGACAGGCAAACAGCTTGGGAACACATTAAACCTAGCCTTCAAGAGGTGAGACTACCAATGACTAAACTCTCCACATGACTCCTTGGTCTCTATCCTACTGCCAGGTATTTCTCCAAAAGGGCTTAAGAGTTAGTGAACTAGCGTAATATTCAAAATATATATATATATATATATATATATATATATATATATATATATATATATATATATATATATATATATATATATATATATATTTATACATATATATATATGGATATATACATATATATATATATATATATATATATATATATATATATATATATATATATATATATATATATGTATATATATATATATATATATATATATATATATATATATATATATAAATATATAATATATACATATATATGTATGTATGTATATATATATATATATATATATATATATATATATATATATATATATATATATATATATATATATATATATATACATATATATATATATATATATATATATATATATATATATATATATATATATATATATATATATTCTACTAGTCTTTTCATCAGATATATGTGCATATTGTAATATGAGCCACAATATGGTAGTTAAAAGCACTTTACATTTATGCTGTAAACATATCTAGTAATTTGATAGTCTGTATGAGGAAAGGGTGATTGCCTGACAGACCGACGAACAGACAAGCAGTGGGAAGGACACAAAGAAATGAACTACAGTGGTGAAGAATTTGTAGCGCAGCAAGGGGCCTTGTTACTTGTAAATTCACAGTCCTTATAATATTCCCCCTGGATTCCTTTTGCAGGTTACTTTGTTATTTGGTTATCTTTCCCGCGATATTTTTGGACCATTAGTGATTACATGCATTGCCATAATTATTCGTTATGCTTCCGCTGCTTGATTTACATTTTAGGATATGCAAGTCCTTTTTTGTGTGTGTTTTCCTTCAAATAGCCTCTATAAGTCCGGTTTTTGCCTCTAGATCTTTATGTAGGCTATTATTACGGTCCACAACACGCGGTATGTTCAGCAAACAAGGCTCAGGACACAATGTTAAAAGGAAACTTATAGTTAGATACTGGAATAAGAGCAACTTCCTGTAAGGCGTTCAGAATTTGAATAGCCACAAATGATGAGGCAGATTAGTATTCTCGTACATGAAGAATGGAAGAAAGTAGTTCTTTAGTGGAGGAGCCCTAGGTGGGATTTTCTAAATCTTCCAGTCACAGGTAGCGTGGTTTTTAGATGTAATTTCAAGGACAGTGAAGATTATTATGCACCATTCAGGTAACATATGCGATATTAACAATGTTTATGGAGAGACGTCTGGAGACGATTCGCCCGCAGAAATGACATGACTTGCATCCTCAGAGTAATTAGCGAATAATCTTTGACCGAGCAAGCAAGGAACAGGTTCGTTTTCCTGTCCTGTTGGGCACAATTCCTGAACAGACCGATTTTATTATAAACTATCATTTGTTTCCCACTCTTCAGCTGACTTTGCGCTGCTGGCTGGTCAGTAATTCTTTTTCTTTTGCCGCTAATTCACGAACCATTACTTAAATTTAATTTTCGTAAATAGATCTCCCTTTCAAATTAATTTTAGTTGCTGAATCTCTATCCTTGGGGGCATTGCTCTTACTGAATTTTCATAGACCTGAAAAGGACAATTCAAGAGGGGTAAATGGCAGAAAGACTTATCAGTGATGGTTATAATATAGGAGTTTGAGTTTTGGTTGGGTATTCTTCCTTGTGTTCTAGTTGCATCTTTTAATGTTTCCATAAACGTTCTTTGAACTTCCCTGGGAAATATTTCATGATGTTCAGTGTATTCAGTAATATTTTATATTAAGAGGGAAACATATACCTGTGCATTCTATTATATATCTGTATGTATAATATGCATGCCACTGTATAACTGTTTGTATAATACGCAAGATTGGGAATCTCAGGTTTACAGTCCATATACAATGGTTTTGAAATTAAAGCTACCACTGCTGCAGTATTAGGTAAGCCCACAAGATTTTTTAGCTGCATCACAGAAGCCTTGTTTGCTGAATAATTTATCACCCACCGTTGGATTTTAGAATTGATGACACTATAGCAGATTTTTTCCCCTTCATGACAATTGTTTTTGCACAATGGATTAAATTTCTTGGGGAAGTTTACCATATACAAGTTTTGAAAGCCTACCGTAGACTCAAAATCTTTGCGCGTCTTTTCATCGTAGTCATAAATAACCTCAATCTTCGCCAGATTTTACCTCAAGAGACCAAATATGAGCGTAATTGATTTTTGTCCAATTTAAATCGTCAGTGAAATCCTCTCTACTGATTTTCTATCCTTTTGTGTTTTTAGTCAACTGGAGACTTTTTCCATCGCACTATTATATCATTATCTCTTTTAAGCCAGTTCTGGCAGTCCTATGAGAAACAGCTGTAAGGCAGAAGTTTGCATGCACTGAGAGCAAAACTAATATCCTGGTTAATTTTTTTCCAATCCGTCTCTATACCGAAAGAGATGTTCAGAGTTTGTTTCCTAGATAATTATTATTATCTCTGGGAACTTGTGGCACCATAGCTAATTTTTTTCGCCTGATATATGAACTTGTATACCACAGTCCACTTCGATACATCAACATGCTATTTGACTCTTTCTCAGAAAGTTGGGATTTTATGATAAGATGTCTCCTTCGAAGTAATATCCTTTTTTTTATGTACGCCTGGTTATCCTCTTTGTGGAACTTAACAGATCGTTTACATTGCTTATACACCCCAACGCATTTGATAGAATCTGGTGGTTAGCCAAAACTATGTTTATTGATTTGCCCTTACTCTTTCAAGTACCCTAACACTATTTTGCTGTTTGATGACTTTGTTCATTGCTTACTTGCTTATATTTGCAATGTGGGTTTCCTTTTCTACAACAGTGGCATTCATCAGAATTGCTTTTGACCAGTTTTGCCTGTAACTGAACCCTCCATAGGTATTCTTTTCCACCTTCTAGCGCCAACAGTACTTTTAAGTCAGTCTTGAAATGCTCTCCTTGTAATAAAAAAAAACTTAAGAGGATTCTAAATGGATGCTTTAGTTTTAGTTAACCTGTTTCTTACAATACTTTCTTTCGCTATGTTATTTTATTCCGTAGTTCTGTTACAGCTTTATGAAATCAATCTTGCTTCATCCACTGGCAAATTAAATGTTCTACCCGTTTAAGCATTCTGTTGGAAAGGTGACTCAGTTTAAACTACTAGACCTACCTGTATCAAATTATGTATATTTTGTAATATATTTTTTTTTATCAAGAAGATCTTGTTTTTAACAGACTGCCGTATTCCGGCTTGGGAAATTTTTATATACAAGGAATTCCACATTATTCTTTTCTGGGTAGGATTAAATATGCGGTAACTAATACAGGAATTGACACTTTTTCTATCTACTTCAGGTTGTAGTTTAGATCCTAAGTCTCTCGACTGTGAAGTAGAGTTTATAGTCTTAAATCTGTTGACACTATTCCAGTGAGGTGAGATGAGAAACTTAATCGCTTCATGTAATTGATACCAGCATTAGATCAGCCAGGCAGTTTTCTATAATATCACCCTTGTTGATGTCAGCCATCCCTAGGTCGGGTATTTCAGTTAGCGCTGCTTTCAGCCTGTGGAACTTTTCCGCCGATGCCGTTGACTTTGATTCCTTGAAACAGGTCTGCTACTCTCACTGAAGCTTTGTTAAAATTTTTCGCTTTTATGATCTTCAGTCAAGACTTTACTTAGCAATTACTGCTGGTCTTGAAAAAAATATGAACGAAAGGGACTCAATATACAGGTAATATAAATAAGTCAAACTGAAATATGTATGTGCAAATTGAGTAGTGAGGTTAAAAAATTAAGTTATTGGTTTGACAGTAAGACGGGGATTTGCACGCATTCGCAATTCTTATAAAACGAAAATTGAATAAGCGACAGGAAGAAATCTATATTTAGGAAATCTCTATTTACGAGACTAGTAATGGATGGCCATGGTCCGGAAATGAAAGAATCTTAAAAGTAAACCTGCATTTCGGTCATCATAGGTTAGCCTACCTTATAAAATCAAGATAGATCCGCCTTGATAACGTTGTCAATTATAATTGTTAAATCAAGTATATTTAACAAAGATGCCAATGTGGATATGTTTTTATGAACCCTTAAGTGAAGAATAAAAAAAATGAAAACAGATTAGTTGTTACTGGACTGGGTTAATTTGGTCCCTGTGGTTATCGCAGGGTTCAGGAATAGTGCAGATCGGAAAATTGAGAATTTTTTTTTTTTTTTAATGACATGAAGATTGTTTAAGGCTCTTGTCCAAAAGTTCATCCAGATGTTGTGGAAGCTGCGTGGTCAGTAGAAGAGAGAAGATGCGTTCTCTTTAATGGGATTGGTTTACTTTCGTGTCCTTTGTGTCCAGTTTCTTGGTACATATAAAAACTACGCTACTGATGTCGGTTGTAATACAAAGACATATTTAGCAATATTTAACTTTATAATCTTTCGCTTTTTCAAATGGACTGTCTTCATTCATTTATGGATACTCAACTTGTACATACACTGTATATGCTTATATGAATATGAAAAATATATGTATACATAGTTTTCATAAGCATGAACAGACACATTTACATGTATGCGTATTTTCAGCTTGTGCGCGATATTTCGTCAGTCTCTTTGTAATCTTACGCTTCAAGCAAAATACCTTGCCGGGCCGTATAGGTTATCATTCTTTATTCCATTAACTACCGTAAAGTTGAACAACTGTTTTACTGTATGAATGTCTGCATGTTATCGGCTAGGTTATTTATACACGAAATTACATTGTATATCTTTTATGACAATCGATGAATTGTTCATAGAATATTCTCAGAAGCACTGAAATGTATTGTATTTCATTGCTTAATCCATGTTAATCCTTGCACATGTAATATGCATTAAGGAAATTCAGTATTATTGCCTTAGCGCCTTAATGTTCCATTTTATCCGTGGCTGGTATGATGTTCAGAATCAATACGGGTCGCTAACTTATGGAGCATTAAACTTCTTTTCAAATGGGGTTTATGTAATACTTCACAGCATGGCAGCCTTGCTTTGCGCTCGAGACTACTACTTGATGTTTCTCGTATTTCTGGTTTTAAATATTCATTTGGTCATCCTGAGATTTATAGTAATGTTTCTCGAACGTCAGAAATACAAGGTTCGGAAGCGATTGTCGTATATCTGATCTGAAGGTTTTCCCTTTCATTGGAAAAGTTGCCGAGTTAGATTAGGGTGGCATATGGTTTCTCACTTACCTGTTTTATTATTCAGTTTTGTCACTGTTTTCCCAGCTTTAGCGGGCCAGGTGTTGGAAGCAGAGAGAGAGAGAAAGAGAGGGAGAGGGAGAGAGAGACAGAGAGAGAGAGAGAGAACGGAAGTAAGAGCTCTATCCAAAAGCAGATTCACTCAGATATGTCCAGCATCCTGTCTCCCACGTAATCTCCCACCTCACGCCCGTACGACCACCGTTCCGGCCGACGCCCATCGCGCCCATAGCAACACCCCCCCCCCTCTCCCCTGTATCCCCGTGTCACTCCAGCCCGGTTATCCGTTTCTTCGGAACGCGCTGTTGTAGGTGTTTGAATATAAGTACGAATTCCACTATTATTATTATTATTATTATTATTATTATTATTATTATTATTAGTTATGTTCTCTATATGGACAAAAATATGGATCTAAAACTTTGCCCTGGGCATTCCAAATTTCCTCACGAAATATTATAACGTAATCTTTTGATATGTTTTTTTTTTATTTTCAGTTTATCTTTGGCTGTGATAATTATGAGGTAAACATATTCACTGACACTTCTCTAAACCAAGAGATCTAACGTTTTGAGTTCCTTTGAAGGAAGCACGATTTCCCAGAAGCGTCGGCTATGATGTAATCACAATATTGCCATCTATTACAATCGTGGGCAAGATAACCAAGTCTTCAGTGGATATGGGAAATGTTGCTAGGTACTTGCAAAATGAAGCACAAGGCCTTCAGGTGGCGGAAGCTGGCAAGGTCTGAGGAGAGCATTTATGAAGAGGGTGTTCGCTATAAATCGAAGTTTATGCAGCAGAAGTGGCAGTCTTTCATAGTGCATGATTTTTAAAGCATGATATTTGTCTCTCTTTGATAATTACCATTTTTATATAATTACTATCCACTGAATTACACACACGACACACACACTCACGCACACACATATATTTAGCCTATGTGTGTATATATATATATATATATATATATATATATATATATATATATATATATATATATATATATATATATATATATGTAGAGCGTTTTTCCCCAGGAAAATATAAAATTAGAAGAAATATGAATGGAACGTGACGCCGAGAAAACCTGAATCCCTTTTCAAAAAGAACATTATAAGAAAGCACAATATTTTAACATGATGATTATCCTCACTCATTTTCAACACATCCGCACACACACAACACACACACATATACATGTATTTAGATCTATGAATATAAACACAGATGCACAGATTGTATATTTATATAAATATATATATATATATATATATATATATATATATATATATATATATATATATATATATATATACACACACACACACAAACACACACACACACACACACACATATATATATATATATATATATATATATATATATATATATATATATATATATATATATATATATTATATATATATATATATATATATATATATATATATATATATATATATATATATATATATATATGTACATTTAGTGTTCGTGTGTATTTTTCTATTATAAAGTAGAATGATGTCTGTTTCGTTTCCCCTAAGTAGTGTGTTTTCGATGGATTTGTAACAATGGTGTTTTAATCTTGAATTTATGCAAATTATAAATAATAACAATATTAATAACAGTATTGTTTTGTATTTGTCCCTGTGGTTTTCCCCAAAAAAGATCCGGGTGGGACAATTCATGAATACATAATAAGGTCAAGTTCAGTGACTCTCTCTCTCTCTCTCTCTCTCTCTCTCTCTCTCTCTCTCTCTCTGTGCGTGTGTGTGTGTGTGTGTGTGTGTCTAAAATACAAACACACACATAACCTTTCCAGTGTATCATTGAGCACAATAAATATTTCAGAGAGCAAGATATGTACCTCACTGCGATAAAAAATCAATCTCACTTCACTTGTAAGAAAGTGCATAAAATGCTTCTAAGTTCTTTGTGGTGTACTTACTTACTTACTTACTGTATACTTTGTATTATATATATTGCCGTGCGTTCATGTACGGAATCATTATTAACATTGATTTGTACTTACCCGTTTATTCAGTGACTTGTGTGTTCCTTACTTGATATCACTCCACACTTTTCATTTAGTTCTACCAGGGAAACCTTTAATTTACCTGTAATTTTCTCTCTCAAGGGTCATACTAGAAAAGCTTTGCCACGACAATATACTGTACACATAAACAATCACATACATATATATATATATATATATATATATATATATATATATATATATATATATATATATATATATATATATATATATATATATATATCTATCTTCTTCTTCTTCTTCTTTTAACGTGCTTTTTCCCATTTTTGTATGGGGTAAGCACGATGCCTTCTTTTTTGAAGGACTTTTGATTTGGCTTTGGGGTAGACCGTAGTCTCGATCGGCTGCCCTGCCTGACATCGCTTAGACCCCGGTAGCGTATGTTTCATGTATCATACCGACCCAACGCCCTTTCTTCCCAGCAGCGAGAAGTTGTTGCGCGGGTAGGGCGAGAGTTCGAGACGTGAGATGTTTGTTATGTTTTTAGAAGGTGTTGTAGTGGCTTTGTTTTGTGTGTGTATTTAGTCTGTAACACCCATTTGCTTTTTAAGCAAACCTATCCGTTGATTACATATATAATCCCGGGATGTCTACACGGATAGCAAAGTGTCTGCCTTCTCTGATCAGTCGGCTGCGGATTTGAACCCGCGCCACAGACCTCTACGAAGTCCGAGGCTGCTGCTGTAACCGACTGAGCCATCGAGGCTATATATATATATATATATATATATATATATATATATATATATATATACATATATATATATTAGCGAGAGAGAGAGAGAGAGAGAGAGAGAGAGAGAGATGCTTACTGATACAGGAGCATACGTATGCACGGAAAAATTTTAATCTTCATTATAAATCTCCGTTTCCCAAAAGCGTGAGTAGTCAAGAAGTTAAGAAGTTTCTGTGGTTATTTTATCTATATGTATTTTTATATGTATACATACATATGTATATGTATGTATTATTTATATATATATATATATATATATATATATATATATATATATATATATATATAATATATATATATATATATATATATATATATATATATATATATATATATATATATGTTGCAATCCAAGGGGAGAGACAAATCCCGGCAGCGTTTCTTCGTGATTTTATTTCAAATACAACAAAACCTTCAACCCTACAAGCAGAAACAAACGAATGCTCAATTAGATAAAATTCTCATTAACGTTCAGACAAAAAGATCCCCTACTTATAAATGACGTTGACAATATTACCATAGCCAATATAAAGCAAAAATTAACAGATAAATAAATAACATACCAGTTCCGTTACAGTATACAGTAATAAGGCTGGATAATACCAGGCAGTTCTGCTTAGAGTTTATATAAGCGTTCGCTTTACAGTGCCGATAGAATGAGCCAACTCGAAGTCTGGTAAATTTCAGGTCCGTCATCTAATTTACATTTTCTAAAAATATTCCCTTACGCTGATATTTTAACCAGTGAATGGCTAATTCCTCCGGTCAACAGGTCCGTGAAGGTAGTTCCGTTCGTGACGATCTATTTGGCCGCTCATTAGCTGTCCTGTTAAGAGTTGTTATTTGGCAATTGGTGCTGCGAATGCTTAGAGGTCATCTGCCGGAGAACATACAGTGCTATATATATTATATATATATATATATATATATATATATATATATATATATATATATATATATATATATATATATATATATATATATATATACATATACATATATATGGGTGTGTGTGGAGTGACATTCTCTATTATTTGTACGTGTAGAATCCTTAACATTCCATTTCCTCACATAATACGGAATGATCGTTAAAGTACCTTACATTATCGCGCACCCACCCTAAACTATTTGCATCGTACTGAGACATCGGTTTGCACCTGCCCAACACCTGGTTTTCCCTATACTTCACCTGTCTTACACCGCTTTCAATTTCTGTGATTATTCCAAAGTGAGTGTGGGAATTGTATCACTCAGGTTTTAATAGCTGGATAAAAACATTTTTTATGGAAACGGGGAGATTGGTAGATGATTTACGAGAGAGAGAGAGAGAGAGAGAGAGAGAGAGAGAGAGAGAGAGAGAGAGAGATTACAGTGATTAGTAGTGTATTAACCCTTGCGACAATGGAATTTCCGGACTTAGGACAGGTGCCAAAACAAATAGGATAAACGTAGGCTGTAAATGACCGGTATCTCTCCCTGGGATTTTACCGCATATACTGCATATGGTTATCTTTTTGTTACAGACGAAGATACATTTGTTTGCGTGAAGTGTACGCTGTTATGTATATATATACGAGTATATATATATATATATTTTTTTTTATAATAACTTCCACAGGGGACCTCAGTTATACGTAAGGTTCAAAACTGGAAATTCTTCCTTTCCAAACTTTCGGAAGACAATCTGCCTCCATCTCCAAGAGACCTTGAAGATGGAGGCAGACTGACCTTCGAAAGCTTGAAAGTAAAGAATCTCGAGTTTTGAAACTTCTGTATCATTGAGGTCTTTGCTGGAAGTAATAACATTTTACACAGTGAAATTGTGTTTTCTGGAAGTTATATATATACATATATATATGTATATATATATGTGTGTGTGTATATATATATATATATATATATATATATATATATATATATATATATATATATGTGTGTGTGTATGTGTATATATATATATATATATATATATATATATATATATATATATATATATATATATATATATATATATATATATATATCAAGACACAGGTCTACAGACATCTTAATACCGTCCTGAGCAACCACTTCTTAGGAAAAAAGCACATTGTTGGAGAAAAAGAATATATATATATATATATATATATATATATATATATATATATATATATATATATATATATATGCAGTATATATATATATATATATATATATATATATATATATATATATATATATATTTTATTATATATACAATGTGTACCAAGTACCTGGTTACTACACAAGTAATCACAGAATTTAAAAATTTACCTCACTTCAGCTCGATACCTGAACTCTCATAGCAATAAAAATTACGACTGAGTACTCTGAGGGCAACAGTGATCCCTTAAAAAACTTAATAATCACGTGAAAAATCAAACTAAGTTTATCAAAACAAGAATGAGGTATCAACAATTAAACAAGAAACATGCTAGAGCAAAAGGGCATCACTTTATCAAGCAACTTTTAACTTTTTCCCTGGTCTTAATTCACTTCACCAAAACTAAAGGAACGAAACATGTTTATCACTTTGCCCTATGCACACAATTAATCCTATTCACTGGTGGTCAATAAAAGAAACACTGTTTTTTTTACATTTTAAATACAAAAATTAATTTTTAAATTCAAAATTTATAACTAGAATTCACAATATGAAAAAATATACTATTACTTGAAAACAGCACAAACTATAATTAATTCTTGAGTTAAATTATTAAGGTTAATTTATCAAGAAATTAAATCAATCAAGCAAAATTTAAACTATTAAGAATTACTCAGAATTTGAAAAGAAAATCTTGGTAAATGAAAATTAAATCAAGTATGCAATGTTAAATTATCAAGAAATATTTAAAATGCTACGTATATAAATGTAAAAGTCACCAATATATAAAATGTGAAAAATCAAGAGATTGTAAACACAATAACACACAAAAATACACAAAAAATTTACCAATAATAATATCACTAAGGCAAAATTTTCCTAATATACCTTATTATACCATGGTAATAATAAGTGAAATTCACTTTACCTTACACAAGCTTTGGAAAACTTTCGACAAAATCTGCTTGAATAGCAGCTGCTTGATATTCACAAAACACACTTTTCAGGCGCCATTACACACTTTTCCTACGTTCAGATCTCATAAGCTAAAACTAATACCAGCAAGCACACAAATATTTTACGTTAATAATTTCTCTCTTTTGAAGAGAGAGAGAGATGTAGAGAGAGAACCACACGAACGGTCTCTAAAATCAGAATGAAAAAATTTTTGGATTCCATTTAGAAATGAAACAGTCAGACGACGTCAGAACAATACATGATCAGAGCAGTGTACTCTTACAAAACATGACATAATCGACCGAGACATGTTCATTTACTCTCAAAAAGGTATATGTGACTTGAGCAGAAAATCGTATGGGACGAAGCTCTTAACGAAATCTCAGCATGATCAAAACAGACGGCAGCTGGCTAGCCACAAACAGCACGCTTTCAAAACAAGATAAAGAACCAAAGCTGGTTTTCAGAACAGTACATGAAACATTGTGAAATCATTCATCTTTTTCTCGTATGAGACAAAACCTTACACAACTTGATTGCATTCCCTTGCTTGTTAACTTGTTATCTTTCACGATGACAACAACCAAAACACAACGTACGAAATCATGAGTACAGAACGCATGTTGCTGGGGGTCAAAGTGCGCAATCATATACTACATTATTACCAAAACATATTATTAATTCTAAATTACGCTGTTAAGTTACCCAGATCACCAATTCTTTTGAGATCTGACATTACACTACATACGATATTTCAACAATTATTATCATTACACATACTACATTATAACTAGAATAGTAAATATACGAAAATCACGGAAAGATATACATATTAAAAGGCAACATCATGAAAATATGTATATATATATATATATGTGTGTGTGTGTGTGTGTGTGTGCATGTGTGTGTGTGCCCATTTATTTTGTAAGTATGGACTTGATAAGATTGGTGACACCTTGCACTCACTTTCCTTCCTTCCTTCTCCTCCTCCTCCTCCTCCTCCTCCTCCTCCTCCTCCTCCTCCTCCTCCTCCTCCTCCTCCTCCTCCTCCTCCTCTTCCTTCCCGAAAAGCAAGGTATAGGACGTTTGACATTCTATGGCTTTCCTCCATTTCCACACGATCCAAAATTATAGATGTAACATCACATAAGTATGTCAAACTATTGGTGACTTTTTTTGGCTATAAATCGGTGTTTTAGATTTAGCCATGGTTGGAACAAAACTAATATTGAATACAAATAAGGTGTTTCGAAACTTAACTATGTATTTGTAATTACAGCAAGGCATTGAAAAGTTTACAGTAATTTTAATTAATTTCCAGTCTATATTACCTTCTCGTGAGACTTAACTCTGTGATGTCGCAGTTCTGTCATGTAACATCATTTTGCCTTTAAAGGCTGATGGATTATACAGGTTCCGAACTGCATTTCTATGTCTTCAAGAGCTTATGTCTTTAGTTAAAGTTAGAGGATTTAATCTCCTCCTCCTGTTTTTCAAATATGTTATTATAGGTGAATGTGCTTCTGTCTTAAGATTAGACCATTTTACTGTCGTCAGATCTGGTCATGTTGTTAAAAAGAAATTTCTCGAAATCATGCATTTAAAAGGTAATAAGGAACGACTGTACATCTCTCTTTCTTTTGTAACATCTGTTACAGTGATCGACAAGGATATATATATATATATATATATATATATATATATATATATATATATATATATATATATATATATATATATATATATTTACATATATATTTACTGATAGATATATGTATTGTATATAGATAGATATAATTATATATATATATATATATATATATATATATATATATATATATATATATATATATATAGAAGGTATATATGAACATTAGGAGAATTGAAAAAAGTTGTTGTGCAGGAAATTAAATACAGAGAGAATCGAACCTTGTGAAGATTTGCTGAATGTTAAGGATAGAAGAGAGGCCGAGCAGAATAATGTGAAAGTAACTCATGAATCAGTGGGTTGTATGTGAGATGCTTTGGCAAGGTCGTGATGGTGTGACTGAGTAGCTGACCAGGATGTGCAAGGTGTTTGGATTCCCAAGACATATTCGAGAGGAATAACAATTGCTACCATGCATAAAGGTATATGTGATAGATCTGATTGTCAGAACTTAACGTCATTTAGTATACTAGGGAAGATATCTGGTAAGATTTTCACTGACAAAGTAAAGCAGACGATAGGACGGATAGAATACTGTAGGCAAGAAAAGGCTGTATAGGTCACGTTTATGCTATGTAACAATTATGTGAGAAGTTCGAAAGTAAAGACAGAAAATTTACATGTTTATGATAGAATCGACTGGGAGGCTTTTTGGAAGTTTTGAGAATGTAAGGTTAGAAAGAACTAGAAAGGGTTGGATAAATGGGGATGAAGAGGTATTGAAAGGGGAAGGCTTCAGTATCCATTAATTGCAAGAATGCTTGGAAGAGGGGGAAGGGGGGGGCTAAATATCAAGTCAGAGAGGGTTTATCACGCTGCAGATGAGCCCTCTGTTTAGGTTGCGGCATATGTTGCGGAAGTTTTACTGCTGAGGGGTTCATCTTCGATTCCGCAGTTAAGTATGACTGTGGCAGTTACAGTTGTGTTGCTAAGTTAAAAGAATCTATATGTGTGTGTGTGTGTTTGCTTAAAGACGTGTATGTACGGTATATTCAAATATTTATATTCAGTTACAGTTTATAGAAGGGGATTAGCACATGAACTGAAAAAATATTTATTGAAGTTACTGCTCATCTTGTATCTTCTCATTCAGTGTCCTTTGAATTAAATTACCACATATGATGGAGCTCGACCGCGGCTGCGGAGTCACTGAGGAATGCAGTTCAAGGATTAATAAACCTCACAATCCGATGGAGTTCTACTTTTCGCTCCGACGACGAGCATTACACGCAACGCTGTTTGCGGTATAGCCTAGTAACAAACATTCCTGAATGACTCATGTGCGTGGTGCCTCTCTTGTTGGCAACATGTTCTGGTACGCTTCATTTTTAATAACTGACACTGCTTGTTTTTTGCGAAATGTGTCAGTCACGTTTTATCCCTTGACATTTGCTGGAGTCACTGTCAGTTAATAAACCTTGTTGCCGGAATGCCGATGAGGGGATTAGATGATTGAGTTAAGTTTCGATTTTGCAAATGCAAGGCGATTTGGCTTTTGACAGCTGTATGTAAAATGATAACGGAGTGTGCATTATTGGAGATTCAGCTCTCTGGACGTCGCAAAGTGAGCGGTCTCGGGCATTAAGCGCGCTGCTTCTTATCCAGCATCAAAAGATACACACGTGTTGCTCATTTCTGACAACATCAATTCCGTCACTGCTTATTCCCTAACACGGCTGTCACAAAGACGGCTAGTAGGTGCTTCTTTTTTACAGATCTGATTTATATGCCTTATCAGTTGTTTGATTTTAACCTCTACGAATGTTAGATGAAATCCGCAAATGATCTGCTCTGTTCTATAAACAAAAGATTATGTTGATCAGAGTTCAATTCGTTTTTCTTTAGTTTCTGTTTATCAAAAAATGAACGCCTGCTTCGTTTCAGCAATAGATATTTCAGGTAGCAAGCGTTGCACGGATTCAGAATTAAGTTTAATTTCAGCGGATTACGATAGAAAAGAAACGCTCAAGGGTAAATTCTTTTCAGGTTCACCAAAGCAAGTGACGTCACAAAACTCCAAATGCTTTAATTGGTTATTCAGAGAAAAAATCGAGTCATGTTTGATACATGAAAATCTCTCATTTCATTCAACGACGGGAGCAGTGGCGAGTGAAGGCCACGGGGATGGAGGGCTTCAACTATCAAAGCTTTTTTTTTCCTATTTTATTCAGAATCACCTATAAATATAGAACGAATAGTCCTGCAGTATTTCAATAACAATGTTCTTCGTAGATGTTCCCCTTGATCTTGACCATCTGAACATTTGGAGGTGTAAAGACCGATCGTGAATGAGTTTGTGGAACATACGAAGCCTTGATCGTGTTGAAGCTGCACCGCTCAGTCATTAAGATGTAGACCTTTAGTTCAACTAAAAGAAAAAGGTTTAGAGGTAAACAAGATCATTCCTAGTCTATGAGTTAGGTTTATTCGGAATCTGTCAAGAAGCTGAGGTGTTTGCATAAAAATGATGATGAAGCTTTATCTTGTCACTCTGTGCACCAAGGGGAAAAGAGACTTCTGCACCAAAGAGAAAAGGGACTCCTCATGCCAGTAAAAAAAAATCACTGGCGATGCATTTGGAATAATTTGTCGCCATCGAAAACGCAGTTTGAGAGTGTGCTTATATCATTTAAAGGCCTCTTAGCAAAAAACTGTCCTTAAATTTAACCGTTTTGCATAGTAAAGGAAGGAAAAAATGGATTTCTTGCATAATGTCCTTTAAATAATTTATATCTGGGCACATCTATAGTTTTATATTCTTCACTGAATGAATATGGTTCATTTTCATATAGGGTCTGGTTGAGTATTTTAAAACATAAAATAAGCATCTCAAGGGATAAAGAATAATTATGGAGATCTTGGAGAAGAATATGCTTATGATACGCATGTGATAAAGGCTGTTTCTCATAAATGAATATTCGATGACCTGACTCGTCTTCGCTCGCTTTCACACACACACACACACACGCGCGCGCGCTCGCTACTCACAATAACCTTCGAAATTCTTGATCAACTGACATTTTTTCGGATATCTTATCACTGCAAGCCTTCAACCCGAGAGAGAAATAAGTGAAGAAGCCCTCCTTACAGTAGCATCTTGAAATTTTTTATCTCTCTCAGCAACTTATCTTGTACCCATACATCCTGAATAGCCCACCGGTCATGAATTATTCTCTGGAACATACGAAGCCTTGATCTGTCAATTTCATTATACATCTATCTTACACACTCAGTCACGCTTTCACCACCTTCCTGAAGCCTTTCCCTTGTAATTCCATCAGCGCCTTGTGCCTTTCTTTTCTTCAACGTCTCAGTAGCTCTCCTTGCATCCTCAAGAGTCATTTTCTGAACCAATTGCAAGCTTACGCTAACTTTTTCCACACTGCACCATTTAGTTCTGCCTCATTTCAGACAGCTCTTCTCCATTTCCATCTCTCATTCTAAGCCTATTAACTTATATTTACTCATTTACCTTTTTCTTTTTTGCTCTTCATAAGCATCCTAAAGGAGTAACCTACTGTATTCTCCTTCAAGACCTTGTTAATTGTCTCCCCCTCCCTTCCCTTTATTACATTTGAGTGGCTGTCGGGTCAGTACTGGACATTTAGCACAACCTTGTTTGATGGTCTGGTGTCAAATATTAGATAACAAATTCTGGCACTAACGTTGTGAACAACACCATTTCAACTAGGTCTAGACCCTTGTTCTTAGATCCTTTGAGACCCAGCACTTTGTAACTCACCGATGCTTGGGGAAGACTGTCTTTACTTTTTCGATACATGCAAGATAGGCCAAATTGATTGATTGCTTTGTGGCTATTAAAACTGGCGTCACAGCATCTAGGTTATTGACGCTGTGCAAGATAGGCCCAAGAACACTTCCTAGAAGGCAATTCTTAAAAAACAAAAATAGGAAAAAACAGACTTTCCAAGTCAACCGCTATCTGTGTTTTTTAAAGGGTGTGATTTTCCCCTATAACCATGAGCACAATTAAGAGCGGTACATGCGAAAGATGACTTCCACACCACCCATTAATGTTTGACGAAAATTGTATCGTAATGCTAACTGCAAATCACGATTTTATCATCGCTTAGTATCAGGATGAGTTACACAACACTGGTTCTTACCTAACATTAATTATTTTTTTTCTAACTAAACTGTTATTCAGTACTCATTGCATCACCGTTGGTTTTCTTAACTCATTACTTTTCCTGCTCATTCCACTGTAAATTACTCAGTACTGTACTAGTTTTCGTTAACAAAGAGTGAGTGGGTTTCCTGTAAGATTTAATCTGATCCAGTTAACTAGCCTGATATATATGGACAATGATATGTTGGCATATATCTCATATTATATAGTTATACTGAAGAAGCTTTCCAAACGACGCAGTCCGTCGATTACATCTTATCCATCGCCAGTAGTTTAGCTGTCCCTTGAGGGCTTTATACGAGGCATTTAAATGCTTTGAAGGAAAAATCTTTCAACTTTAAAATATCCCTAACTTTTCTGGCCAGGTAAGCCCGCTTTTTTTCTTTCTTTTTTTTTTACCGGACCTCACTTTCTTAGATAGGATCAAGTAGCACTTGCTGGTGGAATTCGATAGGGCTAATATTAAAAGGAAAGATTCACTCAATAATAACATAATATTGGATGTGTTATTTTAGGACTAAATATGTAAGAATGAGTGTGGAATGAGAAACGTTTGTGGGAATGAGTGTATGTGGCCCAGCAATGGAGATGAGTGAAGTTGAAAGAGGGTGTTTTTGGGTGAGTGAAACTATGGAAAGCACGTAGACACAATAGTAATAGTGTTTTACTTAGCCATGGAGGTTGGAAAAGGTTATCGCAGTGAATTATATATCAGTGTTTGGAAGGAGAGTTCAACTGGAAGCATTTTGTCTGCACAGTGGTCTGTCCTTTGAATGCTGATAAGCATCCCAGACAAAGCTAAAGATCACTTTCCCTGGAGGTAGGCGCGCAGTTGTGGTCTTCATTTCTCTGCTGCATTCTGTCTCGTTTTTATCGCCCAAGCATATGATATTATTTTTGATAATCAACAAAAGATAATACTTTTGATATTACACATAAATATATGCAGGACAGTACAGATGAAATTGTTCATAAGAATAAAGCAAACGGAGAACAGATCGCCAACCCTCCGGCAATTCTACCCCTTTTCAAACAATAATGGGTTTAGACACTACGCTGTTCTGTTTTTGTTTACATGGGCGTTTTCACCTTTAAGTATTTATATATATATATATATATATATATATATATATATATATATATATATATATATATATAATGTGTGTGTGTGTATTCATATATATATATATATATATATATATATATATATATATATATATATATATATATATATATATATATATATATATATAAAATATATATATATATATATATATATATATATATATATATATATATATATATATATATATATTTATACAAATATGTATGTGATAGATGTTTTAATTCATTTATGACTTTTTTTATACTTTATATATTAAGCCACAAATACGCTTCCATATCGAATTGGCTCTACCTTGGGAATACTTAAACTGAAGGGGAATTATGTATGAAATATGAATCTGCCACACCCAGGATGCTAACCTATGCATTTTGGCTTTGATACAGAGGTAGGCAGCTGACTTATCCCCAACGCTATCAAAATTTCGACTCTGCTTTTTATGTTTGTGGAGAATTCAGGTTCCCTGCTCAGAATGGAAATAGTCCTATCGATAATAAGACAGCTAAGAGCAAAGTTTATAACAAATGACCATTTTATGCCTGTCTTCCTGTCGCCTGCCAGTGCGTGAGGGAGTGTTTTTTTTTTTTTTTTTTTTTTTACAACGGAAAGTATCTTACAACTGGAAAATGATACACTTATATTCACTATTAAATCCAAATCCGATCCTTGCAAGATATTTGCAGTAATTTTCTCGGGTATTGAGCGGAGTGGTTGTGTACCGTGCTGTTAATAAATTTTGCTGCTGAGCAGAATACAATCTTCTGAGTGCTTCAACAAAATTTTGCCCATAAGTAAACAAATATCGAGTTTTTTTTTTATTGCTTTACCCAGGCAGTGAAATTTAGTCAAGTATCAGAACACGCAGGTAACAGATCGAAAAGAAGTTGATACAGCAAAGTTGGCAGCATAAAAATAACTACAAAATGATGCGTTGAAATATACCGACCTCTCTTTGTAATTAAAAGGAAATTAAGAGGGAGTCGAGAATAACGAGCTATCTTCCTGCAACATTCCACATAAATAGAAATTACCCTTAAATAAGATTGAGCCGCATACTTTCCATTCTTTTTTTTATGGCATGTCCATACCATTTTGTGATGCCCCCATGCTGCCCTTGACATGAGACACTTACTAGTGAAGTACCTCTTCCAAGAGATTCAGAATCATCTTTCCTCTCCAGACACAGGATGGAGATGGCAAATTTCTATTCCCAGGTCATTTGAGGCGATGTTTTCGCATAAAGTTATGTAATGAAGTGTTTGTACGATTCTACTAAGAACATTGATAAGTAAAAATGAATTGTATTAGTGTTGGATGACCGTTGTCTCTATTATTTTTTAACAATCCCTTGTTAGGGGAAATTTATACAATTTACCTATAAATATTTAATCACAACCCTCTCTAATCTCCATTACCGATACATATTACGCAAGTTGTTACTTGAAGACACGATGAATGAACCACTACGCATGGTGTGGCATAAGATGTCGAGGACTAACCGCGGATTTTGCTTATTTTATCATAC
>NC_089748.1:78884149-78886649 GCF_040412425.1 Macrobrachium rosenbergii
AGATTTGCAAAAAAGCCAGAATTAAGAATTTCAGAAATGTGTGCTGCCTTCTTCAATCTGGTAATGTAGATAACCACCCTTCACCTGTTCCAGAGTCTGTTGATCAAACTACCTTTTTGGATAACGACCCTCAAGATATCATTCAAGAAGAAGACCAGCGTTTTGTGCCGCCTCGCAGATCACTGAGAATTCTTGAAAGGAATACGACCCAATGACTTGTTCGCTTACTTTAACCTGGTTTATCCGTTCCAGTTTGTTTATATTTATTTCTATTTCTTCACCATTATTGTGTGTCTCTTTTGGTTTAGTGATCAAGTCCACAGAAGGATGGACGAAAGCTTAAACTTTGTAAATATTTCTACAAATACATTTCGTGTTGCTAAACAAGAGTATCACTGTGGATCCTTATAGTAATACATACATATATATATATACATATATATACACACAACCCCACACACAATATGTATATATATATAGATGTATAATATAATGTTTTATAATATATTTACATACATATACTATATATATATATATATATATATATATATATATATATATAGATATATATTATATATATATATACACATGTATATATATATTATATATATTATTCACACACACACACACACACACACACACACACACACATATATATATATATATATATATATATATATATATATATATATATATATATATATATATATATATATATTTATATATATATATATGTATATATATGTATTATATATTATATTCACACACACACACACACACATATATATATATATATATATATATATATATATATATATATATATATATATATATATATATATATATATATATATTTATATACATATGTATATATACACAATATATATGTATATATACATATATATATATATATACATGTATATATATGTATTATATATTATTCACACACACACACACACACACACACACATATATATATATATATATATATATATATATATATATATATATATATATATATATATATATATATATATATATATTTATATACATATGTGTATATATACACAATATATATGTATATATACATATATATATATATATATATATATATATGTGTGTGTGTGTGTGTGTGTGTGTGTGTGTGAATTTTGTATGGATTTACATATACAGTAGTTGCACATATAAATATGTCACACGGAAAACGAGATAAGTGTGTTTTTAGACAACTAGAAATTATTAGTAAATACACAAAGTTAGCATGACATGGTTCTCCGGTCAAGAAGAATGTTTACTCTTCATAAAGCCAAATACACGTAAATCCATTTCTGTGCGCATTAACCCTAAAGAAAATTGTCAAATTGAAGTAGGGCTTCCTAATCCCCACGTCGGAGAAACACACAGGTAAGACCATGTTATCTCAATTTTGTTCATTGCCTTGTAAAAGGAAGCTGTTTTTCGTTCTGGTTGTTTGCTTTTTTGTGTGTTTTTCTGGCTGTTTGTTACCTAGGATTACGCAGTCATCAGTAGACACTAACGAAATTTTACCATAAATGTGACTCATGACTGGCAGGAAGTGTCAATGTTTTTTGGGAGAGATAGTAATGCAACTTTCGGATAGAAAGAGCCATTTATGTGGTGAGATGCTCAGCTTGACTGAAGTTAGCAGTCTCTGGACGCTATTGCCTTTTCTGGCAAAAGCCATGGAGGGCGGAAATTTACAGTACGTACATACATACACACACACACACACACACACACACACATATATATATATATATATATATATATATATATATATATATATACATACATACAAACACACACACACGCACACATATATATATATATATATATATATATATATATATATATATATATATATATATATATATATATATATTATATACAGTACGTGGTGTGAGTGTTTGCATACACATAGAATCTTGGAACAGGGGATTAGACTTAAGCTCAGCCTAGGTACACAGAAATAGAATGAGCGGCTCGGCTGAGAGAGATGTAAGAAAAGCAAGAGGAGTATGTGAAGCAAAAATTACTGGATTGATCCACTTGCTCTCTTGCCACTTTCCCTGGCCACTGAAGACCCTTGACCCCGGAGCCCTTGCTAAAGACACCATTTTCAGTCCAAAATTTGATAGGCTCATTACCAAAACCCATCACTTTATTTGGCGACATTCACAAGATAATCGTAGGGACAATTATAAAATGAGAAACGCGAGAGAAAGAGAAAGAAAAAAAAAACCTGTATTAACGCTTAGCTTGTAACCTACTTTTTTCATCACTTTATCCATAAACAGAGATGACTGAACGCATTCTCCAATCAACTGATTCACTGTTCTGGCTTTGAATGACTCTATTATTATTGCTCTTTCTAGGACGCCCTCGGGAAGACCCGGAACCCATCGTTAAGATCAGTTTTCTGCCGATGTTGACCGTTACTGGCGTCAGTGGCGATTATTTTCGAAGAGCTGGGTGTGGT
>NC_089748.1:78891649-78901649 GCF_040412425.1 Macrobrachium rosenbergii
TTGTGGGGTTGCAATTTTATAGAATTTGCTTAAATCCGTGATGTATTATTTGCTATTTTTCATGGCTGTATTGTAGTATGGCTTACGGAAGCCTAAAGTCTTTTTTTTATTCCATATCTATCTTTCCGCTGCTCCGTAATCCGCAGGACCTATTTACAGGACAAGGCATAAACAACGATGAACGACTGAGTTACCGAGTGTCGGTGTGCCGTGACCTCTGAGATAATCATATGGAACACATTCTGTGGCATCTGCAGCAGATTTGAACAATGTTGATATTGTCAGGTAGTTGGAGATGTAAATAGAATGTTTCTGTTTGTACTGAGGCTTCGCATCATCTTGTATATAGTCGCAAGATACAGTGAGTCTGATATGAAAAGATATTTAGGAATACGGTAGTCACGCGTGTATAAATGACAAAAATTTACAAATGCGTGCACACTCACGTACATATGTTTATGATATATATATATGTGTGTGTGTGTATGTGTATATATATATATATATATATATATATATATATATATATATATAATATGTGTGTGTGTGTGTATATATATATATATATATATATATATATATATATATATATATATATATATATATATATATAAATTATCACATTACCACTAGTAAAAAAATAAGAGACGGGGTGTAGGTCCTGACTGGTTTCGACTTCATTTCCAAGCCATTCACGAAACTATGGTAATGTGTGATAAAAAAAATCACATGTTAAAGCTATTATAATCGTGTATATATGTGCGTGTATATGAAGTTTTCCTTGTGTGATGGAGTTTCTTGGTATTGATTATTTTATTATTTGGCTATAAAACTGCCTATTTAAGTATTCTGACTTGCTTCTGTAAGTAGAGGTAATGAATGCTCTTGGATCCCAGGAGTCACATCAGGGAAAATCGTTTTTATCACTAGTGTTTCCGCGATTAAGCATCCATTTCCAAAACCCTATTAATCTTTCGACACCACAATTTTCATCAATAAAAGAATGTTCATAAAGTACTCAGTAAACAGAATAAATCCACGTTAAAGTTAAGTATACCTTAGTTTAACCAGACCACTGAGCTGATTAACAGCTCTCCTAGGGCTGGCCCGAAGGATTAGACTTATTTTACGTGATTAAGAACCAGTTGGTTACATAGCAACGGAACCTACAGCTTATTGTGGAATCCGAAAAACATTATAGCGAGAAATTAATTTCTATCACCAAAAATAAATTCCTATTCTTCATTGGCCGGTCGGAGATTCGAACTCGCGGCCAGCAGAGTGCTAGCTGAGAACGGAACCCACTATCCCAACGAGGAACTAATAAATCCACGTGCTTTACTGATGTTAGCAAATAACTTGTACATGGTATGGACTTTTTTTTCTGATTTTCCCTTATCTGATTAGATTATTTAGCGTAAGGAATCCTGCCCATCTTTTGTTGCATAGAATTTTATCGAAAAATGTAACTAAAAATGATTAATTTTAGTACATTACATTTAATTTCTTGTATCTAAATAGGTTATTGACATATTATTAGGTTATCTGCATTGGCATAAAACGTTATCATAGGAATGATCATTAAAGTGTTCTGTTATTTGCGTGCATGCGTCAGTGTTTATTTTATTCAAGCAAGATATTTATGCTCAGGCGTTAAACGAATACGTAATCAGATCCAATTCTAAGACGGGATTGCACTTCCCACACGTGAAATCTCTCTCTAATGACGCGACTACGCAGTGTAGTAACTTCGCATTAACCTGTGAACACCTAATCTTCCATCCATTTCCACATGCATCTCCTCGTGTCATCTCGCGTCAGCATCACCCAGCCTTTCCCCGCAACCCCTCATCCGCCCCCTCCCTCCCTCCCTCCCACCCACTCACCCGAACCTCGCAGTGGGTGTGTATGCATCCCAGAGGTTATCAACTCTTGTCAATTCACGTCCGCTTCCTGTTCGGACAAAAGATTCGGAGTCCAGGCGACGACACCTAAACTCTAAATGACTGTGATCAGGAGTCTCCCGATGAGCTCCGCTTAGCAGGTCATACATCCATCGGTTCTAGTGAGCAGGAATAACCTCACATTCGCCGTTCGCTTCTTCCCTTCTCTCGCGGTACAGTTAGTCGGCTGTTTTCTGGTTCTCATCATACTGCTGGTCAGAGTGTTTCTATTATCTTCTGATTCTTTCCATATAATTATTCAGTTGCTTCTAGATATAATTTGACTATTATGATATTGTTATTCAGTTATTTCCTGACTACTGCGATCCAGTTTTTTATGTTTAGTTATTTCCTCTTCGTGTAGTGTTATTCGGTTAAAATCTGATACTTGCAGTTTAGGTGAAAGGTAGTGATATTTTATTTCTGAATCCTGTGATTCTGCCATTTAGTTTAATACCTGATCTTTGAAGCACTGTTTAGTAAGCTGTAGTTCTCTGGCTGTTGTAATACTGTTGTTCAATTATTTTCAGCTATTATAGTGATAACTGAAATAAATTTTTCATTTATTCTCAATATCTTATCATTCGCGTGCAGTCTTACCATACGTTATTCTTCTGATCCATGTATTTTATTAACTTTCGTTATTTTAAATCCTTGCAATTCAGTTCTTTAGTTATTTTCTGAATTAGATATGCAGTTTGCCAGTCCCTTGTGCCCATTTCAAAATTGAAATGAAAGAAACTGTATCGAAGAAACGCGCACACGCGGACATGGACAGACACCGTCTAACGGCGTGCCCTTGCTGTCAGTCAACATAAACGCGCCAAGTTTGTGTCATTCAGCGCTGAGATTATTTATATGTAATTGGATAACCTGGAAAAAGCCACAACGAACGCACAACCATAGAGATGAGAGCAGATGCGCGCCTGCGTGTCAAGTGCGCAGGTTTTTCCCGACCACCGGGGGACGGCGCAATGCCCAGGGAGGACAGAGAACGGAAGAGAAACCAAATAAAATCGAGAAATACCGAGAACACGATGATGATAAGAGGGAGATGGGTCGCTAAAGATTGAGAAGAATATGAATATAAGATGAAGGGACGCAGGGAGAAGGACCCTAATGAAAAAGGGGTGCGGGAATGAAAGGGTGACAAAGGAAAGGCGAAAGAGATGGAGAGAAAGAAAGAAAGGGAGAAAGAGAGAACCAGATGATGGAAAATAGGGGGTAGTTAAGTAGTTAATTTAGCTAAAGGGAATGCTCTTAATGTAATTAAAAGAACGTTCTATGTCATCAACTGCGATATCTTGCGAGGAGGAGGGATAAGAAAAGCAGCGATAATTGAATGAAGCAACGGAAAGGATTTGGAAGAAAATAATGAGAAATTACACTTAATTAAAGACGGAAGTCTGGAAAAATCGTGCATTGCTCGAATATCAAAATGCATGAAGAGGAAGATGGCCACTGGTATTGTGTGTGTGTGTGTGTGTGTGTGTCAGTGTGTGTTTCCTGAAATTGTCTATCGTCTGATTAGTTTGTCTAGTTTTCGAATTTCGTAATGAGCATTGCATTTTCTTGAGCGATAGTTTTTATGCCAGCCGATGTTTATTTGATATTCCTTTTTTTTTTTAACACTGTAAGTGTACGATCCTAATAATCATGATCCGATGGTGATACGTACGTGTAAGAGATTAAAAAATTCCATCGCTAAAAAAGGTTTATACAAATCTCCAATATATTAAAGTAATGTAGGTGCATATTCTTGTCTTCTTCTCCATTCTCTTCTTATCTTTTTTGTCGCCTTTCATGTTTTTGCGATTAAGTAAGTTGCTTGTATTTAAAAACCTCTTGAACTATTCCATGCAACATGTCCTTTCAGCAGTTATTCTGGTTTTTTTTGGTCGATAATCTAGATTTTCATTTTAGTGCGCTGAGGAATTTGTTCGTGAATTGGCTCTCTCTCTCTCTCTCTCTCTCTCTCTCTCTCTCTCTGCATTGCAGCATCTTGATGCTATTGCTTCATTCGCAGCCATGAGTTTAACTTTATAACAAAGTAAAAACGGTTAAAAGAGTAACTCTTGTTATAAAGGCTGTACTCCCCAGCAGGAGAGACAAAATCAAATGACTAAAAACCAGAAAAATCACGTTTCTCCTGAGGTATGTGATTGATGACAGATTACGGCGAATCTTCAGCTAGAGGAGGCTCTTCCTCCTCTGAACTTGCTTCCAGAATTTAGACAGCGCTTAAGACTTGCCCCCACCCAAGCCTGGTATATCAGGAACAGCTTTACGTGGCTGGAGAGAATATACCTTCTAGGACAAAAACCAGAAGGTACTAAAGTTTTCAGTTTCCAAAAATGTGAATGGATTTACATATCGATTAATATCGGATTCAGTCGAGGATTGGGAGTAGAATTTTTAGAAGAGAACTCGCAAGTTAGTGACTTGAGTAATGATAATAAGACAGAATTTGGAATTTTAGTTTCCCTTTTAAGTAAGAGGTTTTAAAAAAATTCTTTTAATGGAGGGGTGTTTATTATAATAAGATAAAATTTGATGTCACGACGATTACTGGAGAAAGTCAAGAGGGCCATGACCGCATGTTGCATCTAAGTTGGTGTATGTGAGTAGCAAATATCAATAACATGCTGCTCGTCGAGGAATGGGAATTTCAGAGTAAAGGCAATATGATAAGCGGACTATCTAGCTGTCATTTTTCCCCCTTATGAGTTAGTCCAGTTTTAAGAAAACCGAGTTCTCTCATTCCGGACTATTTCTTCTGAACTGAATTTTTCCCTAGGGAAATGACATGCCGTATAGCATACTGTACCCAGAGAACAAGAGAATGACTTATTAACTCTTGGAGTTTTTGCTTGAGATTTTTCGATATAAAAATTTTGAAGTAAACTCATGGATGAAAGACAAGTTTTGAGAAGCCACAGTTTAAAACAACAATTCACCGAAAATAGATTTGCCAACCATTTAATTTCATTAATTTCTTTGTAATCATTATCTTCATGATTATTATTTGATGTTTCATATCGTTTTTTATTTTGTTATAGCACACAATCTTCCACATATTCCGTCTTTCTTTTTATGCTGATGTATCGTAAGAAGCTTATAAGTAGAAAAACTGATTTATAGAGTTTTTAGAAATTATCTAAGATATAAGTGACCATCTCCTTATTATAATCGATGCGCCAGAAAATAGCGTTCAGATGATACCTTAATGTTTCAGATTAAATGTTAAAAAGAAAACAAAAGACTCTTGGTGGCGATGTTAAAAATACTTTTTGCTTTGAGTATATTTTTTAATGAAATCTTTCCAGATTTTTTCTTTTGCCCTGTTTTTACAAATATTTTTGAATTTTGGGGTAAAATACTTATATTGGCGCTATTCAACTGACAGCCTTCGCAAGATCATTTCTTCGTCGTGTTGACATCTATTCTGTATGCGATATTCACTCGAGCTGGATGTTGCATGGCTGTGACCAGAGTCCGTCGGTTGCATACGAATGGTCGCGAATAAACAGCGTTCTTTATTTTCCGTGCGTTCAATATTTTTTTCCCCGTGGTCAGATGTTGGGATGAAGTCCTTTATCGTAACAAAGGAGATGACGTGGCAGGGTTTTTTTTTTAAACTCTCCGTGAGTTTCTATGGATTTCTTCAGTAGACCTATATCGGTATAAGTCTTGTAAGGTTAGCGACCTCATTTATAAAGAAGTAGGCTATTTTAAATTGGTTTAGATTTTATTAGTAAAAGGAGTCTACCCTCTATAAGAAGGACTTCTTGTTCTCCTACAGTCTTATTACATCTCCAGAAAACTCCTCTAAATTCAAATGCCCTTTTAACTCTTAACGTGAGGTAGTTCCCAAATGCAGTACCGGTACCATAGATGTAACGATAACCAAGTACAGTAATTGTTTAAGGTATTTGCTATTATTCATTTATAGATTTTTTATGCTCTAAAATTTGTAAAAAATTATTGTCTAAAGTTTCAATACCAGGATACCCCAAAATCAAGTAACTGGCAAATTTTGGCTGCCATGGTGGATAAGAACTGAGATTGACGTTCTGGTACCAGAATCAATTCCCGGCCTTCTTGTATGGGAGATATAAAAGCTCAAATGACCGTTTCGTATATACGAAATTGAATTTCTATTTGTTATGTTAATTTTGAGTTTTATAATGAAAATATCTGATAGTCAGTGTAGCTTGGAATCAAGGATACGAAAAATGTGCTTTTGCGGCAATATTCTTTTTTTTCGGGTAATTTCTTTTGTGCCTTTACACATATTGAATATGATATGATCTACAACAGAAAAGCTCATCGTATGCGAATATGTAAGGCACTGATTACTCTTTCAGCTGATTCTCAGTTTTACTTCATTCCTCCGCTTGTTTGTCTGTATATATGATGTATCTCAAGATTTTCAAATAAAGTTAAGTAGGACCTATAATTAAGCGCACTGACCTCAGTCACCTGTCTGGTGTCATTCTTTCCGGATTCCTCCTGTGATGAATCCACATTTGGCTCGCGCCACTCCCTAAATCCTTCCCTCCTTCAGAGGTCTCAATAGAAGGGCGTTGCCCTAAGTGTCCGGGTTATCTTGCAGATCATCAACTCTTGGGCATCCTTGTTACCGAGATATTCTCTCTCTCTCTCTCTCTCTCTCTCTCTCTCTCTCTCTCTGCATTGGTTTCGTTTGTTTTACGAGCACGATGGCTTCTTGTAAACCTTAACACTTGAAAGGTATCACGAAGTCCTGTAATTTTCGAATGGTTCCCTTCTCACAGTATGTAAGGTCGTAAATTTTATTCGTAGACTGAAAATGAGTGTATATATTTGTTCCTCGTGTGACCGTCTTGGAAATGCATTGGTTTATACAGTTATTAACCCAGTGATCTTTTAGTGCATTTCATTCTTGTGGACTTTAATTAGTTACAAGTATAAACAGTTTCTTAATATTTACTAAAATGTGATACTGTAAGGATTTTGAAGCTATAAGGCATTCTTTTATATCAGGTCTTGTTTTTTATTAATGGCATTTTTTCGAGCAAAGCATAAGTAAAGAATGGAATCAAGAAATAAGTAATGGGTTCCAAATTACCAGAGGAAGTTATATGCTATTGTCAAAGTAAGCTTGTATTACTGCTGTCTGTTTGGACAGTTAGTGAAGATTAACATGATCATTCTTCTAAAATATGTCCTCAGATTTTTTCCTCTTGGTTTAAAACTTCAAAACATCCAGATATTTTGAATTGCGAGTTCCACGATTAAAATTTATGTGAAGAGAAAAATGAAATGATGATAGCAATATTTAGCAACATAGTAATGAAGCGAGACGGATGCGTCTGGTCATTTTGCAACTGTCCAGTTGTCGTGAAAATTTTGCAAGATTTAAAACCGGGTGATATACTTAGGGCGAATGAAGTTTTTAATAAGAAAAGAAGGCTCTCTCTCTCTCTCTCTCTCTCGCAATTATTTGTCACTGTACTGCTGTTTTCTTAATTGTTTTAATGACATTCTATTGAGATTTGTGAATTGCAAGTGGTAATGAAGATTCTGTAAAAGACGAAAAAGGTATATGAGAAAACTGACAACGCAGTGCTCACATTGAAATTTTTTTCACATTCTATAATTTTTTTTTATTAATGGTTGTTTTGTAAGTGATGGTCGCAATCGACTGTATTTGGGTCGAATATTATTTGTGTGTTTTTTTAATAATCTCAGATGAAATCAAAATCTTTCTTTTAATATATGTTATTGTTGACCCTCAAGTTTTGGAGATGGTGCCTGACAACTCTCTTACTTGAAAAACAATTGCCATAAGTATTAACAATGATGTTAATAGTTCTCCATAATCCTTAGTCTATCTCCAAACTACGTGATTTGCTTACTGTCGTTCTCCTTGCTCGTATATTATTATCCAGTTGTCAGTCTGCATCGCAGCTTGGTCATTTCCAATAAAACTTAGCTTAAGAATGGCAGTCTGAAAAGCTTTCAAAAGATCTGATGACTCCATGATTGACTGGGGTACGTGCCTTATCGTAAATCTCCTGTACTAAGGTCAATCTTGTTGGAATTCTGAACGTGAATTAAATGGTATTGTAAGTCAGAATCAGTCATAAACCTTTTGCTGGGCAAAATTTGCAAGTAAACCGATATTCTAGTCTATTTCTGCACTACTTAGTAACTTGAGGATTTCAGAAGTTTCAGGTGTCATCGAAAAGCATAATTTGATCATTTATATAATTTGAGTGGAGAAAATTTCGGTTCCGTGACACTCGCCATCAGCTGAGAAAAGCCCTTCTAATTGACACGGCTTTTCCCTAATTTTATCACGATGTTTTGACATTTTTTATCTCCCGTCAACATAGAATCAGTGGAAGGAAAATGTTTAGCCTTTTAGGTACCTCATACGTCGTGGCTAAAGACGAAAACCTCCTGCATGTGAATTAAGTTGTAGGATTAAAGCTATAAACCTGACCTGACCTACACATTAAAATCTTCTTAGGCTTCCTTTGCATATCGCAGCCCAATTACTTATTATATATCCCCGTCTGCTATTGCAAAATTCATTTTTATGGCCGCTAGTTTTGTCTACCCGGTAAATGTGAACAGCTAGCCCGTATAAAACACATACAGACACAAAAGCCAAAGATACACTCACAAACACAGATATATATATATATATATATATATATATATATATATATATATATATATATATATATGTAAATTTGACTCACGTCGGATCGAACCCAGGTCTTTCAGGTGGAAGGCAAGGGCGCTATCCACTAGGCCATACAAGTCTAAAAGAAGTTGGAACCTGAGAGCAACTGCACCCAAGGAATTATCTGGGCAAGCTAACTGCTTGCATACCAGCGAGTTTTCCCCAACTTCCCGACTCGGCAATGACCCAATGGACAGCATTTCATTCGAGTTATCCCTTCTGAGTGAATAAGATAGAAATAATTAACACACAATCACGTGTGGAACAGAAATAAATTTCTGACTCACGTCGGGATCGAACCCAGGTCTTTCAGGTGGAAGGCAAGGGCACTATCCACTAGGCCATACAAGTCTAAAAGAAGTTGGAACCTGAGAGCAACTGCACCCAAGGAATTACCTGGGCAAGCTAACTGCTTGCATACCAGCGGTAGTTTTCCCAACTTCCACTCCGGCAATGACCCAATGGACAGCATTTCATTCGAATTATCCTTTCTGAGTGAATAAGATAGAAATAATTAACACACAATCACGTGTGGAACAGAAATAAATTTCTGACTCACGTCGCCGATCGAACCCAGGTCTTTCAGGTGGAAGGCAAGGCGCTATCCACTAGGCCATACAAGTCTAAAGTAGTTGGAACCTGAGAGCAACTGCACCCGAAGGAATTACCTGGGCAAGCTAACTGCTTGCATACCAGCGAGTTTTCCCAACTTCCTGACTCGGCAATGACCCAATGGACAGCATTTCATTCGAATTATCCCTTCTGAGTGAATAAGATAGAAATAATTAACACACAATCACGTGTGGAACAGGTAATAAATTTCTGACTGCACGCCGGATCCAACTTCTTTAGGTGGAAGGTGGCGCGCTATCGCACTAGGCCATTCCACCTGAAAGACCTGGAACCTGAGAGCAACCGTGAGTCAGAAATTTATTTCTGGGCAAGCTAACTGCTTGCATACCAAGTTTTTCCCCCAACTTCCCACTCCGGCAATGACCCAATGGACAGCATTTCATTCGAATTATCCCTTCTGAGTGAATAAGATAGAAAACTCGCTGGTATGCAAGCAGTTAGCTTGCCCAGGTAATTCCTTGGGTGCAGTTGCTCTCAGGTTCCAACTTCTTTTAGACTTGTATGGCCTAGTGGATAGCGCCCTTGCCTTCCACCTGAAAGACCTGGGTTCGATCCCGACGTGAGTCAGAAATTTATTTCTGTTCCACACGTGATTGTGTGTTAATTATTTCTATCTTATTCACTCAGAAGGGATAATTCGAATGAAATGCTGTCCATTGGTTCATTGCCGAGTCGGGAAGTTGGGGAA
>NC_089748.1:78904149-78906649 GCF_040412425.1 Macrobrachium rosenbergii
GGATGAACAGAGTAAATGGAGGTAGAACAGAGTGAAGGGAGGTAAAATAGAGTGAAGGGAAGGTAGAACATAGTGAAAGATTCAAAAGAAGGTAGAACAGAGTGATGGGAGGAAGAACAGAGTGAAGGGAGGTAGAACAGAGTAAATGTAGGTAGAAGTTAGAACAGAGTGAAATGAGGTAGAATAGAGTGAAAGGAAGGTAGAACAGAGTGGTGGGAGGTAGAACAGAGTGAAGCTGTGAAGGGAGGTAGAAGAGAGTGAAGGGAAGGTAGAATAGGGTGAAGGGAGGTAAAACAGAG
Organism: Macrobrachium rosenbergii; assembly: GCF_040412425.1. NCBI lineage: Eukaryota > Metazoa > Arthropoda > Malacostraca > Decapoda > Palaemonidae > Macrobrachium > Macrobrachium rosenbergii. Next base: position 78,904,449 of record NC_089748.1, read on the forward strand.
TGATGGGGAAGATAGAAGAGAGTAAAGTGAAGTTAGGGAGTTAATTTAATATTGCTGGAAGGGAGGAAAGGGAGAGGAAGGACCACAGACCGCTCCGAGATTATAAACAAAACAAAAGCATTGGTATTCTTGTTGATGTTAGTACACTTGTTAGTAGGTAGAGCCTACACTTAACACTTTTCAAGTTGCTCACTTGCTCCTACTGCCCTACAATTTTCGACGTGCCTTCTTGGCAGCAAACTCTTCTATTATATCACTCATATCAATTTTATCCAGCACTTTGATTCCACTGACATTAATACTAAAATACTAACCCTGTCTTGGCTAATCGTGCTGCGTAAATAGTTCTTTACTAGTTTCAGCTTTGAGAAGGATCTTTCACAAGAAGCAATAGATGTTGTTATGGTAAGTAAAATTCTGATTGCTGTTGCAAGATTGGGGCAAACATCTTTTCCATAACTACTGATTTTTTTCAAAATATTCACTGGTAGCCTTGGTAGTTCTCTATTGAAAAACAGTAATCAATTGCCTAGATCAGCCCTGCCCTTACCTCAATCAACGTTACCCACCCTCCTCCGATCCGTATGAGAAGATCTATAATGGGCTCTATGACTGTGGGGGGGGCGGCCCTGGAGAGCCCTTTTTCTTTTACATAACATTTTTGTTACATTTTTGTTCACAAAATTGGAAATTGGGGCCCTTTAGTGCGCCCCAAACTTTTGGGTCCAAATATAAATGGGGCTCTTGACCATTTTGGGGCCACTGGATTTAGCTTGTCCTGTCATGGCAGCAATGGTTAAATTTCTGCATTTTGGGCCGGCCCCCTCACTTTGAGGCCCGGGGGCGATTTCAAACAGCCCCCTCAGGAATGCCACTGATATATATATATATATATATATATATATATATATATATATATATATATATATATATATTTATATATATTTATATTGTAACGTGGGTAACCACTTAATACAAACTCAGCCCCTACCTAATCTTCTCCATACTCAGCTGTATATATTATATTATATATATATATATATATATATATATATATATATATATATATATATATATATATATATTTATATATATATATATATATATATATATATATATATATATATGCATGTGTGTATGTATGTAGATATATATATATATATATATATATATATATATATATATATATATATATATATATATTTATATATATTTATATTGTAACGTGGGTAACCACTTAATAAGCAAACTCAGCCCCTACCTAATCTTCTCTCCATACTCCCCTTTTGGTAAATCTTGACCTTTCCCAAGAACTGGTGGCAGCTGGAAATTGCCTCCTTTCAGGTAAAAGGTGAATGGAGTTGAAGCCTTCCGAAATCCGCCAGAAAGGTTGAGTCCCCCATAAAGGCTGACAAACATGGGTTACCAGAAGTCACCAGGATTTGGAAGGTCTTGACAAAGAAAATGGAGAGTTGTGACACATGTGACTGAGTCGCCATCTTGCAACCCCAGCGCCATCTGCAAAGAGCAAGAAATTAAGCCTCCAGGGTCATAAAGGGCCAGAGACAGCTGGCCTTAGCCTCAGAACACTACCGGTAGCAGACCAACACACATCCCCTTATTGAGCTGACCCATGGCTGACCTCCACGTGGTCATCTTTCGACCACCCAGTCACATTACCTGTGCATTCCCATTAAACTCATCCCTCCATCCCTGGTGAAATTCGACAAGGCTCTTCATCGCTTCATTATAAGGTAAAGCCCTGATTCAAGGTTCTTTCAAACAGTCACGCATCTTTAATCTTTCAATACATTTTCATTTTCTTTTTTGAAGTGCGAGTTATCACAAAGACCTGACTCATTTAGCTCAGTGTGAATTTTAATGCAAGCATATCATAACAGAATCGAATTATCTTGGCACCATATGTGCAACCCTCGATTCCCCCGAAATCTTTATAATTATCCTTGTGTAACCACCGACATTATCTAATCGCAGGCGGTATTCTTAGCTGAGGAAACAGCTGCTTGTCTTGTGCTTCTTGCAGTGGCAAGGCCACTGCAATTAATTCTTCAGTGTCCCTTTCAAAAGGATTATTCATAGATTCTTTGATAATTGGACAAATGCTGTGGTATCTAACCACATGGCAGACCCCTGTTGTACCTGCCTAACATTTCCCAGTCTTCTAATTGAAGTGTTTAATT
>NC_089748.1:78916649-78939149 GCF_040412425.1 Macrobrachium rosenbergii
ATCACTTTTCTCAGGCACTCAAGTAGCCACCACCTGGTCACGTTAATCCACGTTTGCTTTCCCAAAGTCAGCATTGCTCGGACTCCTTTGTTCATACACTTTTCGTTTCCACCTCCTACTGAGCATTGGAAGTTCCTCCGCTTGTGCTGGTTCCTCGTTGGACGAGTCGGTAGAGTTCTTGGCTAGCACTCTGCTAGGCCCGAGTTCGACTCTCCGGCCGGCCAATGAAGAATTAGAGGAATTTATTTCTGGTGACAGAAATTCATTTCTCGCTATAATGTGGTTCGGATTCCACAATAAGCTGTAGGTCCCATTGCTAGGTAACCTAATTGGTTCTTAGCCACGTAAAATAAGTCTGATCCTTCAGGCCAGCCCTAGGAGAGCTGTTAATCAGCTCAGTGGTCTGGTTAAACTAAGGTATACTTAACTTCTGCTTGTGCTTCCTTGTTTTGTATAACCTGCTCTCACTTAAGAAGGTGCTTGTTGCTTAGACCTTGCTCTTCTTTTCCTTCTCTTTTTTTTTTGTGTTTTCTCCAGGCCTGAGGTGGATAAGATCACTCACTCTCCATATCTCCGCTGACCCAAGCGTTAAAGAAAAAGTATATGTATATATAAATATATATTCATATATATATATATATATATATATATATATATATATATATATATATATATTTATATATGTATGTACAACTGATTTATGAAGATATGGAACGTGATGAATGTATAAGTCAAGGCAGATGCCACGAAGGAAAAATGAAACCATTGGACCGTTGCGTCAAAAGGCCTAGCACCCACTCCATGGTTTCATTTTTCCTTCATGGCATTTGCTTTTATTTATATATATACATAAATATATACATTAGTATGCAGACACGAGTGCACATAGTCATATACCCCCTGTCATATACCCCCTCGATTTGGGACCACCTTGACGTGGTGAGGGGGGCTCTTGAACCCCAGGAGTCTGTTCCTGGGTTTGCGTCCAAGTGTCCCATGTACCATTATATATTTCTTTGAATTAATTTTTGTGGAATTTTCTGCTTTTGCTAAAATTTATCGGACTTGATAAACAGGAAAAGATATCATAGCTGGGATCGGGTTTATATCCGAAGCTAAATAGTAGGAACTGCGGTAGGACCATCAGCTGCCTGACAACGTTCGGACCTGAGAGCTATCAGGTTGAACTATTCTTTAGGGCTGGACCACGGATTCCAGGGGAGTCCGGTTCTGGGGATAGGACTTTCGGCATTCTATCCGGTTTGCCCATAACACGATTAGAGTGGGGATGATAGTATTCTCGTAATACCTTCGGTCCTAGCAAGCGGGTTTGGCTTACACTTTGGCCACTATAATTGTGTTGTGCCAACCTGTGGGGTAGGGTAGGGACTCGGACATTTGGGGGTCAGTTCTCACTTGTGCCATTGGTGGAAGAATAAGCCCCATGAAAGGCTGATGATATCTTTTTAAGGTTTTCAGGTTTATTATTATTTTTTTTACCCCTCTCAGATCTTTATGTCTAGCATTTATAAGGGTTCGAATACCCCTGGACCCTCTGATGGTGCTGTTCTCGCACAGATGATGACCTCTGCACCCACCTTGGAGATTGAAATTTTTCCAAATGTTGATGACTTCTCCAAAAATAAGTTGACAAAAACCAGTAATAACGAATATCCTGAAGTCCCTCCTGACTTCCCCTCCCCTGGACCCTCTAGTCATGCTTCACTGATGACGACTTCAAGCAAGGACACGGACTTCTCTAAGAAATCTTCATCCAAAATTAAATCCTCAACACGGGCAGGTTGTGTGAAAAATTTGAGAATGCTCCATATTGAAGACTTACCAGTCTGTTGTGATTATGGAATGATCTCGATAGCTCTGAAATCATTTGGAACTGTTGTAGAAATCAGGATGAACTTTATTGATGTTGAATCTAAATGGAAAGCGTGGGTTACCTATAGTAGCCATGATGAGGCTCTAAAGGCTAGTAGTATAATAAGTGCCATACAAATAGGTCAAGCTACAGTACGAGGACCCTTAACAGACAAGGTTCCCAGCGGCATGGACGTTTATGTGCCCTCTAAATGGGCTCAGGATAAACCAGAGAGAAACCAGAATGTAGAAATAAGGACTCCTAAACCTTCTATGTGGGTGGTAGCTTCAGCCAAGGAGGAAGATTATAACTACTATAAATTTTGCAGGTTTCTTCAGAAAAAGGTGGGAGGAATAAAGAGCAGTGATATTTCTCGTTTTGGGAAGAACACCGTTCTTATCCATGCCAAATCCATAACCCAAGCATATATGCTGTCCTTGTTGGACATAAAAAATTATGAAATGATTACGAAGATCAAGCCCCACTTAAGCTTTAGTCATGGGAGAGGAGTAATATTTGATAAAGACCTTTATGACATGACAGAAGAAGAAATTCTAGAAATGAGTCCCACTTCAGTTTGGAGAGTGAAAAAGGCAGGTATTGCCAACATGATCATTTTAACCCTTGTAGACTCTGAAATACCTTCTCATGTCATATTTGAAAATGAAAGGATACGAGTACGTCCTTTCCAGCAGACTAATGCAGTGCTATTTTTGCTTTAAATTTGCCACCCATCAAAAAACTGCAAAAATGTTAAAATTTGTATAAACTGCTCTGGTGTCCATCATGATGATGAATGCAATAGAGAAGCAAAATGTGTTAATTGTCAACTGGAACATAAATCCAATAAAAAAAATGGTGAAATTTACAAATTTGAACTGTCTGCACTAAATAAAGCCAATGCAGAGCATATAAGTATCGGTTTTGCAAAAAGACAATTAGGATAACAACCTAGGAGCTATGCTGAAGTTCTTAAGCCACTAACCCCTATCTACCACTAGGGGTGCAGTGGCAGCACCCACTAATATATCAGGTGCATCAGCCCCTGTGGTAGTAGCCCAGCCATCTGAGTCAGGTGCTAAGCCTGTTGAGGCTAGAGCACAAGCCTCCAAGGTGGATAAGATGCCACTTAACCCAACCACCTTGGAATTGTCTCAGGAGGAGTCTCTGCCTGATTTAATGGAGACTGAGGAGCAAAAGCAGCAAAAGAGGAGACGTTCCCCCTCATCCTCTCCTCCAGTTAAACATGCATCACTTAGTAATAGATACGAAGTACTAAGCTCGATGCAAGAACTCCAGCCTGAATTTAAACAAATTGACAAGAAGGGGAAACAAAATGACACCAGTAAATCAACAGATAATAAACCAAACCTGTCAAGACCAGTCGTTTCCAAATCATCTCTTGATAATACTCATAAACAAAAGAGAGTAAATGAGAAGGCTCCATTCAAAGGGCCTTCCACCAAGCCCAAAAAATAGTTTTCACATCAGTACTACAATAGAACTGTAGAGGTCTTAGGGCTCGAAGTGAAGAGTATTGTGCGTCTCCAAGAAACTAAGCTTGGAAGCACACAGTGTAATCCCGGGTTAAATTGCGGCATATATAATTCTTCACCACCAGTCGGAGATAGAGCTAAGGGAGGTGCAGCAATTATTGTACATAAGTCATTGCAACACTCCTTGTTATTAATTAATACTTACCTCCAAACTGTAGCAGTAACTTCCATTTTAGACAAGCAAATTATAGTTTGCTCCACCTATCTTCCTCCTGATTTGGATTTCACTTATAATGATATTTATTTACTGATCAATCAGCTTCCTACTCCTTTCCTCATCCTTGGTGATTTTAATGCTCACAACCCCATATGGGGTGGGAACACGACAGATGCCAAGGGTAGGATGTTGGAAGGTATTACAGATGATCATAATATCACTATACTCAATAATGGAACCATGACTTACCATAACATCTACTCCAATACTTATTCGGCTATAGATCTGAGCTTTTGCTTATCTAGTGTTCACACTGATTATGAATGGTCAGTAAATGAATATCCAAGTAGGAGTGACCACTTCCCAATTCATGTAAAAACAGTTAAGAATCAGCCCTCTGAGTCACCTCCCAAATGGAAGGTAGATGAAGCAGACTGGAAGATATTTAGTGAGTTGATTCTCATGGGCAGGAACACCATCCAAAATGATTTGGAAGAAAATAAAAAAACTAAATGGCAAGTTTGTCCCTGAACCTCTGCCTACCCTTAAGATAAATGGTGAGGGTCGCAGAAAAATTAGGAGAACATTTCTCGAGAATATCAAGTAGCGAGAACTATTCTGTAGAATCCCAAGACATTAGAAATGCCCAGATTTCTCTTGATTTAAGTGAAAATAATTTTGAACCATTTAATGCAAAATTTACACTGCAGGAACTCAAAGATGCCTTGTAGAATACCAAACCATCAGCCACTGGTGAAGATAAAATAATCTATGAAATGCTGAAATATCTCCCAGAAAAGTCAAAGAAATTTCTTTTAGATATAATAAATGAAATCTGGGAAACTGGTATTATTCCTGAGAGCTGGAAATTATCATTAATCCCCCCCATAAAGAAACCAAAAAAGGATCCTTCTTTACCCAGCAGCTATAGACTAATAGCTCTCACCAGTTGTATTTGTAAGCTGATGGAAAAGCACTTAGAAACAAATAAATTGCTTTCTCCATTCCAGTTTGGCTTTAGGAAAACTAGATCTACTTTAGATCCCTTGCTCAGGCTCTCAAACCAAATTCACCAAGGTTTTGCTAAACAGAGCCAAACAATAGGAGTTTTCTTTGATTTGGAAAAGGCATATGACATCACATGGCATTATGGTATTATAAAAAAGTTGTATAAGATGGGCATTAAAGAAAAAATTGTCAGATTTATAAATTCGTTTTTATCAGAAAGATATATAAAGGTAAGTGTTTGGAATCATGTATCATGACCTTTCTTACAAGAGGAGGGAGTTCCTCAGGGTAGTGTCCTTAGTGTCACCCTCTTTGCTATTGCCATTAATGGAGTATTAGAAAAGATATCATCACCAGTAAAAGGCTCTTTATTTGTAGATGATTTGGCTCTGTACTGCACAGGATATGATGCAGCATCTGCTAGCAGGTTCATGCAAAGAGCCATCGATAAAGTAAGCAAGTGGGCTAATGAGCAAGGGTTTCGATTTTCCGAATCAAAAACTGTCGCTTTTCGGTTCTGCAGACGCAGAGCTAAGGAAACCATTCCAACTCTTACCTTAAATGAAATTATTTAACCTTACTCTACTGAAGTAAAACTTTTAGGAATGGTCTTTGACGAAAAGCTCACTTGGAATAATCATATTGACCAGTTAAAAGTGAAAGTGAAGAGATCATTAAATATTTTAAAAGTAGTATCTAATTTTAATTGGGGTGCTGATAAGAAATCGTTAATATCCTTTATAATGCAATATGTTTATCTAAGTTAGACTATGACTGCCAAGTATACTCATCTGCTTTTGGGCTAAACTTTAGAATTGACGCTGTGCATAATATGGGGCTAAGGATCTGCACTGGAGCTTTAGAACTTCACCCATTGAAAGTATTTATGTAGACTCCCATCAGCTACCACCGGACTTAAGGAGGCATGAGCTAGGTCTGAGAGACACCATGCTGCTGAAAAGCTCGAAGGAGAATCCTTCTTTTGAGATCTTAAAAGCAGTGTGACTCAAGTCTTTTTGGATCTAGATCTTCAATACCATTTCAAATCAAACAGCTGGGTGAACGGGAGGATCAAGTTAAACATCCTGCTATCCCTCCATGGTTTATTGCAGCAATAGATGTCTGCATTAAAAAGACAAGGAAGAAAAAGTCGTCCGGAGGAGAAGTCAGAAACAAGTTATAGGAGCATGATGAGAGGCATATAAATGACAGGAAAATCTATACTGACGGATCAAAATCGGAAGATGGAGTAGGATGTGCAGTGGTGTGTGAGGGGGAATCATATATAAAAAAGTTATCAGACTCCTTATCCATATTCACTGCTGAAGCAACAGCCATAGCTGATGCTTTAAATCTTGCACCTAATAAGAAATTTAAATCCACAGTAATATGTAGTGACTCAAGGAGTGTTTTAGAAGCCCTAAAGAAGCTTAATCCCTTAATTCAAAAGGCTCAGGAATGACTTTTTTATCTTTCTGTTCACCACAAATCAGTAAAGTTTTGTTGGATTGCTGGGCACACTGGTCTAGAGGGGAACGAACTGGCTGATAGTAAAGCACAGGACGCTGCAAGATGTGATTTCTTAACTAATAAGATGCCACATTTGGATATGCGTCCAGTTATCAGACGATACATTCGTACAAAATGGCAGCAGAGATGGACTTCCCCCATTTTATCCACAAGTAGGAAGTACAGAAACATTAGAAAAAGTATCGATTTTTGGAGTTCGGGTTTTAATCGTAACAGAAGATTTGAGATCATCCTAACACGGCTTAGGATTGGCCATACCCAGGCACTCATATATTTTTAGAGGAGCCGGTGCCCCAGTTTGTGCTCATGTGGTGGTCAGCTATCCGTTGAGCACATGCTGGTGCACTGTCCTAAATTTAATCGCCTTAGGGCAAAGTACTTACTAACTGGGAAGACTATTCTAGAAATTTTGAATGATGACGTTGAGGTAGATAACCTTGTGAGTTATCTAAAAGAACCTGGTTATTTTAATGAGATATGATTTCAGTATATTTAATAAAGATTTTAGTCATATTTAATCTTATACTAAGTATATATTTTGAATATAAAAGTTTAATATATAATTATTTGTTGCTTCTATCTAATATCATCTACGTACATATTTTAACACAATTTTACTAGTATATCATCATTCACCTATTCATTATCAATCATATCATTAATTTATATATTTCACCTTCATTACGGCGCTGAATAATCCTGATGGGTTCCGACGCTTGGTCTTCAATCAGTCAATCAATCATAGTCATATACTTTTCATATGTTGACCTTAATGTTTAAAGAATCCACATTCTCCTTGACTTTTATTTGCCCAGACCTCTTGTAGTTGAAGTTACAAGATCATTTTGCGAGAGAGAGAGAGAGAGAGAGAGAGAGAGAGAGAGAGAGAGAGAGAGAGAGAGAGAGAGAGAGAGAGAGAGAGAGAGAGAGAGAGTCATCTGTCAGAAAGATGCTGTCCTTCCCCCTTAGCTTTCCCCTACCTCCATCTCCTCCATTGCATCTGCAAACCCATCCGCTCCAGCAACCCCATTAACAGAAAACGATTTCAAATAATAAACAAAACACATTGGGGTCCTCGGAACACTTCATCCTCGAAAATTGTGTGAGGCGAACCTCAGCGACCCCCTTCTGCGTGAGGGGTTTTCCGTCCCTCCTCCCCAGGACGTACGCCCCTTGTGCGAAGGCTCTTTGAGCGTCCCTCTTTCCACACCACCCCGCGTCCTCTCGGCATTTCCTCCTTAGATGTCACTGCCATTCAAGAGGCTGCCCCTGGGGTAATCTCCGAAATGAGGGTGGAGGGCGGATTAAAAAAGGGCGCGGATCCCCCCTCGCACCCTGGGACGTAGGATGTTTACTGCCCTGCTGGACCTGGCTATTGTTAAGAACAGACTGCGGTTTTACTGGAGGGTTTTTCATCCCGTGGTTTCTTATTATTTTACTTTACTTGGAAATCCAGTGTTCGGTCTGCTTCTCTCGGTATTCCCTGGTCAGATGTATTTTTTATTATGCCGGAATACCTTCAACGGCGCCGGATCATAATGAAAAGAGCTTCATACCTTCTTACAATGGACTCTGCCTTTGAACCGCACACCATTTTGAGGGATATTTTTCCGCTCTCACATGTCAAACAAAATTGGTTTTTGGCTGTTCAAATCATTCCAAACCTATACCTGATCGACGTCCCCGACCCCCGCCAGAGATTAGAAATCAAAACCTTCAAGTAATCAGTAGAAAAAATTTTGGCTGTCTTTTCTTTCTGTTCGCTTCTTTCTGTAGGTATTGCTATGTAAATCTGTCTCCTTACGTAGCTTTTCCTGGTTTTGCCAGATCTCTCTCTCTCTCTCTCTCTCTCTCTCTCTCTCTCTGCTATCTCTCTCTCTCTCTATTGAACTTCTACCATCGAAACTATTAAGTTTGATCTGTGGTATACTCTTTCTTGCTGTACAGTAGTACACTTTCGGTCTCCTATCGATAAGGAATCCTTACATTTGAGGTCAGAGTCAGCAATATGGAAAATTCCTAACCTGAAAGTGGGACAAAATTGCTTCTCTCTCTCTCTCTCTCTCTCTCTCTCTCTCTCTACGTATTCTGTTATTAATCTATGATATTTGTAAAAAAAAAAATGTAAATACAGAACCATATATTTATGAAATACATCTGTAACTCTAAACTTGTTGATTTGAATTTGTGAATGTATTTTTGCATTCATTTACTAATATTTATATTTTTCCATGATGCCCGGTTTCAAAATAGTATTGCTAAGATTCAAATTAGTATTGTTGATTCTTGCATGACAGATGACTTCCAGATGAGGGCGGGTGTTTCCAATCAAAAGGCACATTGTGTTTACAGTTGTGCCTTGCACTACGTAAATTCTTGAACTGGAGTCGCTCCTCTCCTCTCGTAGCATCCACCTTTTTTTTTATTTATTTATTTTTTTTGCGTGTTCTTTTCATTTCTCAGTCGTCCAGATGGTATGGATTTTGGATTCATTTCTTATTCGTTGTGGGATTAACATGGTAAAACTTTGAGTTAGATCTGATGTTATTCCATTATTTACCAGTTTGCCAGTTGATGACTTACTGAATTTGTTGGCCGTTACCTATGATTCCCGAATTACCAAACAATAATAGGATTAGATTTATTTGTTTATATGAATCAGAAACTGTAAAATTGCTTGCAATGGATGATTTAATGAACAGCTATTTGGAATGGCCATAGGTAATCCATTGTCATCTCTTTTATCAAATATATATGTATGGAGTGTTTTTGAGACGAGGTTAAGTCCTTCAGTTTGAAACTCTCAAATAGTTTGCTATAGGCATGAGGACAATGCCTTGGAAAAACTTATTCCAGAAGAAGAAAATAATAGTATCCATTTCTTAGATTTTTTTTATCTTTAGACCCTCCAACAAAATTGAGTATTCTATTCAGACCACTCCAAAAATATAAAATGATCCCTAAATATCAAATGATCTCTGAGAATATGTGCTCCTAGTGGAAACAGTGAACAAAATCTTCATTCACAAATAAAAAAAAATTGAAAACGTTCGAACGAAGGGAATGTGAATAATTCGTATCGGTATTTTGGAATAAGTGTAACAGATTACGGCAGGATGAGAGAGGAGGCAAGCCATAGAACAGGTGAAGCGAGGACGTTAGCTGGGTCTAGGCAGTTACTGTTGAGTCATTTTCCTGTTCTGAGGGGAGAATACTGAATATAACGGAAAGGAATAAATGCTAAAGAAGATGAGATGAATTGTTTGTACCGTAGAATAAAGGAAGAAAGAAATATTGGAAAAGGCTAGGAAAATTGCAATACGATTAAAATTGCGTAAAAAAACCAATGAAGGTGTAAACACAATTCAGAATGTGTTGACGTGGTTCGGTAATATAAGAAAAATGAAGAGCAATATTTTACTGAAAATATGTATATCACGGAAGTGTTGGGAAAAGGAGAGGCAGGCCTTGAAGTTGCTGCTGAGTTAAGCTGGAAGAGTACTGGAATGGATGGGTCTCAGTGTTCAGGAAGTGGAAGAATGCGTGCAAGGTAAAGGCGAGTTGCCAAATGGGGCTTCATTGCGTTGTTGATGAGCCTTCGGTACAGTTATATGAAATGGCTAATCTTACTTACGCAGTTCCGTGAGAACGGTGGCGAAGATTATTGCTTGTTTTTCCTCTGGGGCCACTAATTTTATGTATATATAAATGTGGGCGTGTGTGTGTGTGAATTTGGGTAACTTGTACACTCGATACTTTTTTTTATATTCACAAATATTAAGTCACAAATCATTTAATATCCAGTCCACTATACCTCGAGAATAACTTACACCCAAGGGTAATTATAATTGATAAGAGCTTCGTCGCAGTGGAATTCGAACTGCTGTCTGGTTTAAAAACAATGATAGACAGTGACTTTGACCACTGAACCATCAAGAGGGATATACGTAGATGCGGAGACTCTGCTGCACATATGCCTGTCGAATTCAGGTTCTGTACTCGCAATCGATATCAACCCATCTCCACTATGGTAAATGATTGGCAAGTTTGCAACACTTGGCTAATTATAAATTTTTGTCTATTTATACATACGAGACATTTCCATATTCACAAACATTAATTAAGCCACACGCATCATTTCGTATCCAATTCACTATACCTCGAGAATATCTTACACCCAAAGAGAATTATAATTATTGAGTGCTTCGTCCCCGGTCGGATTCGAACCGTTGCCTGGTTCAGAAGCAACGATAGACACTGACTTTGGCCACTGAGCCAAAAAAAGAGATGGCAGTTATTATCGACTCTACTGTATATACGCCTGTCGAATTCAGTTTCTGCACTTGTAATCGATATCAACATGTCTCCTCGATAACTGATTGGTAAGTTTGTAATCCTTGGCTAATTATGAATTTTATCGCTTACACTCTTGTAACTTTTTTATATTCACAAATGTCAAGTTACAAAGTCACCGTCTGTCGTTGTTTGTAAATCAGTCAACGGGTGTAAGTTGTTCTAATGGTACAGTGAGATGTCAAACGATGGCTGTGGTTCAGCATTTCTAAAATGAAAGATCATACGTATATATATATATATATATATATATATATATATATATATATATATGTATATATATATATATATATATATATGTGTGTGTGTGTAAATATAAAGCCTATATATATATATATATATATATATATATATTATAATATAATGTGTGTGTGTGTGTGTGTGTGTATGTATGTATGTATGTATGTATGTATATATATACAGGGTGCGGCATAAGTAACGCCCTTTTTAATTTTATATCTTATAATGTATATTTTCTTTATTATTTTCTTTAATTAATTTGCTAAATCTTAATTTTTTCAGATATTTTATACAACCATGAGATTAACAAAGGAACAGAGAGTGAAAGCAATTCAATTGTACTATCAAAACAATAAAATGATGCTGAAACTGCAAGATTGTTATCAGCTGAATTTAACATCCTGAAGGGTGCAAAGCCGAAATATCACAAGATTGATTAGGAAATTTGAATCCACAGGAAGCGTAAGTGATGCTCAAAGAGCGGGTAGGCCAGTTGTTGCAAATGTTTAGAAAAGTCCAAATGAACTACAAGAATCGTTGCTGCGTTCTCTCAAAAATCCAGTAGGCGTCTTTCTGCAGAGTTAGCAATTAGTATTTGTATTGAACATTATTAAACCGAATAAGCATTATATTAATTTTGTTAATACATTATATTATTCCTATTAACCTGTGGAAATACATTCATGTTCGAAAAAAATAAAGGATAATCAAAAGGCTTTAATTTTGTTCCACTTAAACAAAGGGCGCTACTTATGCCGCACCCTATATGTATATATATATATATATATATATATATATATATATATATATATATATATATATATACATATATATATATATATATATATATATGTGTGTGTGTGTGTGTGTGTATGTATATATACATACATATATATACACATATTTATATAATGTGCGTATGTAAACAATACATAACAGACAAGAGAATCGAAAACTGTCCTAGAAATCTAGAAAAAATTATGGAATACTTGTACAGAGTCAGTCACTACAGTATGTAGAAAAAATCTTGTTTAAAAAAGAAACGTCAATTTTGTGTCCTCGCTATTAAGAAGTGTACGTAGGATTCTGATGAAGTACTCGTGGATGTCTTAGTTCTTCTCTTTATCTTTTCCACAACTAAATTTAGTGTTAATCTTTCTTTTTTTTTTGAAATAGCCCAACTAGGAATGAGGCTGCAAATAGTCTTAGTGCGCAAGAGACTGAGTCATGTGTATTTTTCTTTTTTTTTTTTCTTTTCGTCACATGTCGAAAATAATCGCCTTAAAGAAAATATGGAAATAGACTCGGTACGTGAAAGAAAACATCCATAAATTATATGCATTCGTGACTCTTCACTCTTATACAGTATGAGTGAAAGAATTAACTGAAGTTTTCAGGGTCACGAAATCACATTTCTGTATGTATTTGCCTCATTACGATTTTATAGAATGGAACGCATGGGACTTTGATCAAGCAGGCTTTCTCTGCGACTATGGCAAGTTTGGGATCATCTTGAAAGCTATTTAAAAGATTGGTAGAAAAATGTATTGAAAATTGCCGCAATGCAAAGTAACAAGATAAAACAAATAAAAAATGCACCGAAATTTCTTCAGCGCAAACGAGTTTTCTGTACAGCGTATAGTGCTGTATGAAACTCTCAGCCGGCCGTGGTGGCCTGTGTTGTTGCGTTGCCAGACGCACGAATCATGGCTAGATTTAACCTTAAATAAAATGAAAACTACAGAGGCTATGCAGTTTGGTATGTTTGATGATTGGAGGGTGGATGATCAACATACCAATTTGCAGCCCTCTAGCCTCCTCATTAGTTTTTAAGATATGAGGGCGGACAGAAAAAGTGCCAACGGACAGACAAAGCCATCTCAATAGTTTTCTTTTACAGAGAACTAAAAGGAAAAATTAGGATTGTAGAGAATCCCAAATGCCGTCCATTTGGATAACATTTTAAAGAACATTTGGTTTCGCTAGCTTAATGCAATTTTTGGACAGATGTCAGTGTCATGCAGTTAGAAAAATATAAATCTTGTTGGTAAAATGATTACTATAGTAGTCATTCCCGGCCATTTTTGGATGGATATAAAGTCTGATTTTTCATGAGAGATGTTTGAGTTAACGAGTGTTTGCTTTGTATTTTGTAATCTGAGCTAGAATGAACCAACCGAACTCTAAGACCTTTTAGTACTATGTTGTATGAGAACAAAGTCTATAAGAAATTAACAACAATAACAGATATTTTGGATTTTTTTTAAATATGCCGAGGAATAATGTGATTTTTATAACTTGAATTTTATGTAACTCTTCTTCCCTTTCTTCTTCATAATGTAGATATGTTTGATTAGGCACATCATTTTGGTCAAACAAACAAAAATCTAGCGGTATTTCAATTCTAAAGTATTTGTAGGACATACAACCCCTCAGTAATGCATGTTTGTACTAAAGGTAGGGGTGAATGTTAGCTGGTTGAGGCTGGCCAGTATCGTATTTACAACAAATTATTGCAAGTTCTCCCCTCAGCTAGTATTGGTATGTGAGGTATTATAGCATTTTTATATATATATATATATATATATATATATATATATATATATATATATATATATATATATATATATATATATATATATATATATATATATTTCCATTTTGGAAGGGGTATGGAAGATGCTCCCATTTTACCATTCTGACAGGGGTTTTATGCAGAGATCCTCGAAGAGTTACAAGCTCCAGCGTTGCTTAACTTTTATTGTTTGAAAAACATGAACAACGTAGTCGATTTATAAATTAATGAGATGAGGAATACCAAGCTTTAAAGGCTCCTATAAACTGCCCAAAGACCAACCGTTGGTTATCCCATCTCATTTACAGATCCAGGTTATCCAGCTTTCAGAGGATTTACTCCATCAGAAGATAGTTAGAACAAGCTCCTGGAGCGTTGCACAACACTATACATTCAACGAGAAACACTAAAAAGCTAAACTTTAAAAATTGTATTTCAAACCACCAGAAAGAGGGAGTAAACAGAGGAGGGAAGAAAAAACATCATAATGTCACAATCACGTCGATTTAAACCCTAACATCCTATAAAATTATGACCACTGATGGATTGATAGTCACATTAAAAATCTTCCAACACCGGAATAAATCGATGATTTACAAGCTTAAAAGGTTCCTTTTCGAAATTGGGACTGTTTTACACAAGTTACTGAGTTGCAGAATGATTCTCCATTGCTTCCCACGAGTATTTAGGGGTCCAAACATCTGCAAAATCAGTTGGTTCTACTATTTTTCCTGCATCTTCCATTTTAGGCAGTCTAGTGCTCCAACACGGGAAAAAACCTAAACCAGATCCAGGGTTATCCAGCAAAGAGTTTCTTAGGGTTTATAACAGTACAGAATGGAACGTCAGCTACTCCACAACTCAAAAAAGAAAAACTTTGTTATCAGCAGATAAGACTTTACAAAGCACCTGAATAACAAAAATACGAACTGGGAAGGTGATTCTTAATGAACTGGAGGAGATCCTCAGCACAACACTATACATTCAACACTGAAACAACGAAGAGGCAGAATAAAAGCTAAACTTCTGCAGCAAAGCACAAAGGCAGGCAAAAGAGGCAGAATTATTTCAGTAAAGCACAAAAGAACAGACAGGCAGAATAATACTGAAGCTCTGGATATAATATCCTGCAGCAAAGTACACAAAAGGGCAGGCACTGAAGAGGCAGAATATTACTGAAGCTCTTCATATACTCTCCTACAGAATAGAGCACAGAAGGGCAGGTAAAGAAGAGGTAGGATAATGCTGAAGTCCTGGATATACTCTCTTGCAGCAAAAGCACACAAAAGGGCAGGCAATGAAGAGGCAGAATAATACTGAAGCTCTGGATATACTCTCTTGCAGCAAAGCACAGAGAAGGGCAGGCACTGGAGAAACAGAATAATACTGAAGCTCTGGATATACTCTCTTGCAGAAAAGCACACAAGGGTAGGCAACAGAGATGCGGAATAATATTGAAGTTCTGGATATACGCTCCTGCAGCAAAGCACACAGAAAAGCAGGTAATGGAGATGCTGAATGATACTGAAGCTCTGGATATACATTCCTGCAGCAAAGCACGCAGAAGGGCAGGCAACAGAGAGGCAGAATAACGCTGAAGCTCGTGATATCCACTCCTGCAGCAAAGCACACAGATGGGCAGGCAATGGAGAGGCAGAATAATACTGAAGCTCTGTATATACACTCCTGCAGCAAAGCAAACAGAAAAGCAGATAATAGAGAGGCTGAATGATACTGAAGCTCTGGATATACACTTCTGCAGCAAAGCACACAGAAGGGCAGGCAACAGAGAGGCTGAATAATGCTGAAGCTCGTGATATCCACTCCTGCAGCAAAGCACACAGATGGGCAGGCAATGGAGAGGCAGAATAATACTGAAGCTCTGTATATACATCCTGCAGCAAAGCAAACAGAAAAGCAGATAATGGGGAGTCTGAATGATAATAAAGCTCTGGATATACACTTCTGCAGAAATGCACACAAAAGGGCAGACAATAGAGAGACTGAATGATATTGAAGCTCTAGATATACACTCCTGCAGCAAAGCACACAGAAGGGCAGGCAACGGAGAGGTGGAATAATACTGAAGCTCTGGGTATACTCTCCCGCAGCAAAGCACACTGAAGGGCAGACAACAGCAAGGCCGAATTATACTGAAGCTCTGGATATATACTCTTGCAGGAAAGCAAACAGAAGGCAGGGAACAGAGAGACAGACTAATACTAAAGCTCTGGATGTACTCTCTTGAAGCAAAGCACACAAAAGGGCAGGCAATGGAGAAGCAGAATAATACTGAATCTCTGGATATACTCTCTTGCAGCAGAGCAAACAGAATGGCAGGCAATGGAGAAGCAGAATAATACTGAAGCTCTGAATATATTCTCTTACAGAAAGCATACAGAAGGCAGGTGAGGGAGATGCAGAATAATATTGAAGCTCTGGATAAACACTCCTGCAGCAAACAAAACAGAAGGGTAGGCAACAGAGAGGCCGAATAATACTGAAGCTCTGGATATACCATACTGCAGTAAAGTACACAGAAGGGCATTCAGTGGAGATACAGAATAATACTGAAGCCCTGGATATATTCTCCTTCAGAAAAGCACACAGAAGGGTAGGCAACAGAGAGGCGGAATAATGCTGAAGGTCTGGATATACACTCCTGCAGCTAAACACACAGAAGGGCAGACAACCGACCAGAAGAATAATACTGCAGCTCTGGATATACACTACTGCAGCAAAGCACATGGAAGGGCAGACAATGGAGAGGCCAAATGATACTGAAGGTCTGGATATACACTCCTGCAGCAAAGCACACAGAATGGCAGACAACTGACCAGAAGAATAATACTGAAGCTCTGGATATACATTACTGCAGCAAAGCACACAGAATGGCAGATAATGGAGAGGCCGAATGATACTGAAGGTCTGGATACACACTCCTGCAGCAAAGTGCACAAGGCCAGGCAATGGAGAGGCGGAAAAATACTGAAGCTCTGGATATACTCTCCTGCAGCAAAGCACACTGAAGGGCAGACAGTGGAGAGGCAGAATAATACTGAAGAAACAGAGAGGCAGAATAATACTGAAGCTCTGGATATCCTCTCTTGCAGCAAAGCACACAGATGAGCAGGCAACAGAGAGGCAGGATAATACTGAAGTTCTGGATATACTCTCTTGCCACAAAGCACACGGAAGAGCAGGAAACAGAGAGGTGGAATGATACTGAACCTCTGGATATACTCCCTTGCAGCAAAGCACACATAAGGGCAGGCAGTGGAGGGGTGGGATAATACTGAAGCTCTGGATATACTCTCTTGCAGCAAAGCACACAGAAGGGCAGGCAACAGAGAGGCGGAATATGCTGATGCTCTGGATATACGCCCATGCAGAAAAGCACACACAAGGGCAGGCAATGGAGAGGCAGTATAATACTGAAGCTCTGCATATATTCTCCTGCAGCAAAGCACACAGAAAGGCAGGCAATGGAAAGGCCGAATAATACTGAAGCTCTGGATTTCCTCTCTTGCTGTGAAGCACACTGAAAGACCGGCAGTGGAGAGGCAGGATAATACTGAAGCTTTGGATATACTCTCCTGCAACAAAGCACACAGAGGGGCAGACAATGGAGAGGCAGAATGATACTGAAGCTCTGGATATACTCTCTTGCAGCAAAGCACACAAACGGGCAGACAACGGAGAGGGAGAGTAATACTGAAGGTCTGCATATATTTTTTTGCAGCAAAGCACACAAAAGGGCAGACAGCAGAGAGGCGGGATAATACTAAAGCTCTAGATATGCCCTTGCAGCAAAGCACACAGAAGAGCAGGCAACTGAGAGGCAGAATAATATTCAAGCTGTGCATATACTCACCTGCAGCAAAGCACACAGAAGGGCAGCCAACAGAGAGACAGAATAATACTGAAGCTCTGGATATAATATCCTGCAGCAAAATACACAGAAGGGCAGGCAGTGAAGAGGCAGAATATTACTGAATCTCTTCATATACTCTCCTGCAGAATAGCACACAGAAGGGCAGGCAAGGAAGACATAGGATAATGCTGAAGCCATGGATATACTCTCTTGTAGCAAAAGCACATAAAAGGGCAGGCAACGGAGAGGCAGAATGATACTGAAGCTCTAGATATACTCTCTTGCAGCAAAGTACAGAGAAGGGCAGGTATTGGAGAAGCAGAATAATACTGAAGCTCTGGATATACTCTCTTGCTGCAAACCACACATAAGGGCTGACAGCAGAGATGTGGAATAATACTGAAGTTCTGGATATACACTCCTGCAGGAAAGCATACAGAAGGGCAGGCAACAGAGAGACGGAATAATGCTGAAGCTCGTGATATACACTCCTGCAGCAAAGCACACAGATGGGCAGGCAATGGAGAGGCAGAATAATACTGAAGCTCTGTATATACACTCCTGCAGCAAAGCACACAGAAAGGCAGATAATGGAGAGGCTGAATGATACTAAAGCTCTGGATATACACACCTGCAGCAAAGCACACAGAAGGGCAGACAATGGAGAGACCGAAAGATAATGAAGCTCTGGATATACACTACTGCGGAAAAGCACACAGAAGAGCAGACAATGGAGAGGCCAAATGATAATGAAGCTCTAGATATACATTCCTGCAGCAAAGCACAAAGAATGGCAGGCAACGGAGAGGAGGAATAATACTGAAGCTCTGGATATACTCTCTTGCAGCAAAGAACACAGAAGGGCAGGAAATAGAGAGGTGGAATAATACTGAAACTCTGGATATACTCTCTTGCAGCAAAGCACACCGAATGGCAGGGAACAGAGAGGCGGAATAATACTGAAGCTCTGGATATACTCCCTTGCAGCAAAGCACCCAGAATGGCAGGCAATGGATAAGCAGAATAATACTGAAGTTCTGGATATACTTTCTTGCAGCAAAGTACAAAGAAGGGCAGGCATTGGAGAAGCAGAATAATACTGAAGCTCTGGATATACTCTCTTGCTGCAAAGCACACATAAGGGCTGACAACAAAGATACAGAATAACACTGAAGTTCTGGATATACTCCCTTGCAGCAAAGCACACAGAAGGGCAGGCAATAGAGAAGCGGAATAGTGGTGAAGCTCTCTAATACTGAAGTTCTGGATATACTCTCTAGCCACAAAGCACACAGAAGAGCAGGAAACAGAGAGGTGTAATGATACTGAACCTCTGGATATACTCCCTTGCAGCAAAGCACACATAAGGGCAGGCAGTGGAGGGGTGGAATAATACTGATGCTCTGGATATACTCTCTTGCAGCAAAGCACACAGAAGGGCAGGCAACAGAGAGGCGGAATACGCTGATGCTCTGGATATACGCCCATGCAGAAAAGCATGCTCAAGGGCAGGCAACAGAGAGGCAGAATAATACTGAAGCTCTGCATATATTCTCCTGCAGCAAAGCACACAGAAAGGCAGGCAATGAAAAGGCCGAATAATACTGAAGCTCTGGATTTCCTCTCTTGCTGTGAAGCACACTAAAAGACAGGCAGTGGAGAGGCAGGATAATACTGAAGCTCTGGATATACTCTCCTGCAACAAAGCACACAGAGGGGCAGACAATGGAGAGGCAGAATGATACTGAAGCTCTGAATATACTCTCTTGCAGCAAAGCACACAGAAGGGCAGGCAACTGAGAGGCAGAATAATATTCAAGCTGTGCATATACTCACCTGCAGCAAAGCACACAGAAGGGCAGCCAACAGAGAGACAGAATAATACTGAAACTCTGGATATAATATCCTGCAGCAAAGTACACAGAAGGGCAGGCAGTGAAGAGGCAGAATATTACTGAATCTCTTCGTAATATGAAGAGGTTTAGTAATATTATACCCTCCTGTATATTATACTCTCCTGCAGAATAGTGCAGAGAAGGGCAGGCAACGAAGAGATAGGATAATGCTGAAGCCATGGATATACTCTCTTGTAGCAAAAGCACATAAAAGGGCAGGCAACAGAGAGACAGAATGATACTGAAGCTCTGGATTTACTCTCTTGCAGCAAAGCACAGAGAAGGGCAGACATTGGAGAAGCAGAATAATACTGAAGCTCTGGATATACTCTCTTGCTGCAAACCACACATAAGGGCTGACAATTGAGATGCAGAATAATACTGAAGTTCTGGATATTCACTCCTGCAGGAAAGCACACAGAAGGGCAGGCAACAGAGAGGTGGAATAAAACTGAAGCTCTGCATATAATCTCATGCACCAAAGCACACAGAAGGGCAGGCAATGGAGAGGCTGAATAATACTGAAGCTCTGGATTTCCTCTCTTGCAGTGAAGCACACTGAACGACAGGCAGTGGAGAGGCAGAATAATATTGAAGCTCTGGATATGCTCTCCTGCAGCAAAGCACACAGAGGGGCAGACAAACGGAGAGGCAGAATGATACTGATGCTATGGATATACTCTCTTGCAGCACATCAGCATATATTCTCCTGCTGCAAAGCACACAAAAGGGCAGACCATGGAAAGGCTGGATAACACTGAAGCTCTGGAAATACCCTCTTGCAGCAAAGCACACAGAAGGGCAGATAGCGGAGAGGGAGAATAATACTGAAGCTCTGAATATACTCTCCTACAGCAAAGCACACAGAAGAGCAGGCAACGGAGAGGCTGAATAATGCTGAAGCTCTGGATAACTCTCTTGCAGCAAAGCACACACAGGGTCAGACAACGGAGAGGCAGAATGATACTGAAGCTCTGGATAGACTCTCCTGCAGTGAAGCACACATTAGAGCAGGCAGTGGAGAGGCACAATATTACTGAAGTTCTGGATGTACTCTCCTGCAGCAAAGCACAAAAAAGGGCAAGCAGTGGAGAGGAAGAATAATGCAGACGCTCTGGATTTTGCAGTAAAGCACACAGAAGGTCAGGCAACGGAGAGGCAGAATAATACTGAAGCTCTGGATATACTCTCTTGCAGTAAAGCACACAGAAGGGTAGGCAATGGAGAGGGAGAATAATACTGAAGCTCCGGATATACCCTCTGGCAGCAAAGCACACAGAAGGTCAGGTGACGGAGAGGCAGAATAATACTGAACCTCTGGATATACTCTCTTGTAGTAAAGCACACAGAAGGGCGGGCAACAGAGAGGCAGAACAATACTGAGGCTCTGAATATACTCTCTTGCAGTAAAGCACACAGAAGGGCAGGCAACAGAGAGGCAGAATAATATTGAAGCTCTGGATATACTCTCTTGCAGTAAAGCACACAGAAGGGCAGGCAATGGAGAGGGAGAATAATACTGAAGCTCTGGATATACTCTCTTGCAGTAAAGCACGCAGAAGGGCAGGCAATGGAGAGGGAGAATAATACTGAAGCTCTGGATATACTCTCTTGCAGCAAAGCACACAGAAGGGCAGACAACAGAGAAGCAGAATAATTCTGAAGCTCTGGATATGCTTTCTTTTAGCAAAGCACACAGAAATCAGGGAACAGAGAAACGAAATATTACTGTAGCTCTGGAAATACTCTCTTACAGCAAAGCACACTGAAGGACAGGCAACGGAAAGGCGGAATAATACCGAAGCTCTGCTCATAAGCTCCTCTAGCAAAACACACAGAAGGGCAGGTAACGGAGACTCTGAATAATACTGAAGGTCTGCATATACTTTCCTGCAGCAAAACACACAAAAGGGCAGACACCGGTGAAGTATTCATATAACTTTCGCTTATGCACCCAAGAACTCAAAAATATGGAGAAGAAAAGAGAAAAGTATCCCACATGGGTGTGTTATCATTAACGAGTGAAACACTTGACTGCTGGAACGAAAACATTATATATATATATATATATATATATATATATATATATATATATATATATATATATATATATATATATATATATATATATATACATATACGAGTGTGTGTCAATAAGTAATGAGAAAATGTCAGGCGAGACACTAAATATGATTTGATCAAAATACTACTTTATGGTGAAGTACACATACATATATTCTATAAAATGACAAACTGGCAACTTTCTATATTTGTAGGTCTGAGTGCAGCGGTGAACGTGGTGGAACCAGTCTGATCCGGTTTGCCGATCTGTGAACACTTGTCAAAATGCAGGGAAACATGGAGCAACATTACGCCATCAAATTTTGTGTTAAACTTAAGAAAACCAAACAAGAAGCTTATGGAATGTTAAAGGAGGCCTATGGGGATGAACAGATGAGCCAAGCAAGTTTCTATCGGTGGTTTAACAGATTTTCTGATGGAAATGAACAGGTTGAGGATGAACCCAGATCTGGAGCACCGAAAAGTGCACGCAAGGAGGAAAACACTGAGGAAGTGCAAAGATTAGTGATGCAAGACCGTCGAATATCTGTGAGGATGCTATCTGAAGCTGTTGGTATTAGTATTGGCACAGTAGATACAGTTCTGACCGAAGATCTGAAGCGCCACAAAGTCTGTGCCAAGTTCGTGCCAAAGATCCTCTCTGACAACCAGAGGCAGTTTCGTGTGGAATGTTGCACTGACATTCTCGAAATGATAGAGGCTGATCCAGGTTTCCTGAATAAAGTAGTGACTTGCTACGAGAGTTGGGTGTTCACCTACGACCCTGAGAGCAAACGTCAGAGTGCTCAGTGGAAGCACGCGACTTCCCCCAGACCCAAAAAGGCAAAGATGAGCAGGTCGCAAGAGAAGGCCATGGTTATTCCTTTCTTTGACTCCCAGGGGCTCATTCACATTGAATGGGATCCTCAGGGTCAAACCGTCAATACGGAATATTACCTTACTGTTTTGAAAAGGTTCAGGGAGAAGATGAGGAAGAAGAGGCCTCAGCAGTGGAGTGGTCAGTGGTGGTTCCACCAGGACAATGCCCCATGTCACAAGTCAACGCTGGTGACCACCTGGATGGCCGACAGGGGAATGAAAGTGGTACAACTCCCACCCCACAGCCCTGACCTAGCCCCTTGCGACTTCTTCCTGTTCCCACGCATGAAAGACAGCCTCAGGGGAACCAGATTCCAGTCAACAGAGGAGCTGAAAGAGGCATTGGAAAGTTACCTGAAGGGACTAATGAAAAAGGACTTTGAGGAGGTCTTTCAGGATTGGGAGAGACACATGCAGAAGTGTGTAGCTGCGAGAGGCAATTATTTTGAAGGAGACAAAGTTATGTAAGCTTATGAAAATAAATAGTGTCTCTCCTGAC
>NC_089748.1:78944149-78949149 GCF_040412425.1 Macrobrachium rosenbergii
CTTCTTTGAACTGATCAGAATTGGTTAAGGAATTACTTGGGTAGGATAATTGCTTGCATACCAGCGTGTTTTCCCCAACTTTCCGACTCAGCATTTACCCAATTGACAGCATTTAATTTGAATTATATTTTCTGAGTGAATATGATAGAAATATCAACACACAGATACGTGTGGAACAGAAACAAATTTCTGACTCACATCAGGATCGAACCCAGGTCTTTCAAATGAAAGACCAGAGCGCTGCCAACCAGGCCACACAAGTCATAAAAGAAGTTGGAACCTGAGTACAACTGTACCCAAGGAACTACCTGGGCAGGCTAACTGCTTGCATACCAGTGTGTTTTCCCCAACTTCCTGGCTCAGCAGTGACCCAATTGACAGCAGTGCTGCCAACCAGGTCACACGAGTCATAAAAGAATTTGAAAGACCTGGGTTCGATCCTGATGTGGGTCAGAAATTTATTTCTGTTCCACACGTAATTGTGCGTTGATATTTCTATCATACTCACTCAGAAAGCATAATTCAAATAAAATGCTGTCAATTGGGTCACTGCTGAGTCGGGAAGTTGGGGAAAACACGCTGGTATGCAAGCAGTTACCCTGCCTAGGTAATCCCTTAGGTACAGTTGTACTCAGGTTCCAACTTCTTTTATGACTTGTGTGGCCTGGTTGGCAGTGCTCTGGTCTTTCATTTGAAAGACCTGGGTTCGATCTTGATGTGAGTCAGAAATTTATTTCTGTTCCAAATGTAATTATGTGTTGATATTCATACCGTATCATATTCACTCAGAAAGGACAATCCAAGTGAAATGCTGTCAATTGGGTCGGGAAGTTGGGGAAAACACTGGTATGCAAGCATTTAGCCTGCCCAGGTAATTCCTTGGGTACAGTTGTACTCAGTTTCCAATTTCTTTTATGACTTGTGTGGCCTGGTTGTCAGCGCTCTGGTCTTTCATTTAAAAGACCCAGGTTCTGGTCCTGATGTGAGTCAGAAATTTATTTGTGTTCCACAAGTAATTGTGTGTTGATATTTCTGATATATATATATATATATATATATATATATATATATATATATATATATATATATATATATTATATATATATATATATATATATATATATATATATATACTATATATATATATATATATATATATATATATATATATACTTCTGTAACCCATGTGTTCAATTCTTTACATAATAAAAAAACTTTGCGTGAGGTATATAAGTCTGGGAACATATTTAATAAACTTTTTCATTATAATGTCTGACCCATGACGTAATAATTTTCTAGCTATGACTTTTTGAGAGCTCTAATTCTCATGACACTCCTCTACCGTATTCCTTCCTTAGTTCCTCGTTGGACAAGTCGGTATAGTTCTCGGTTAGCATTCTGCTGGGCCCGGGTTCGAGTCTTCGGCTGGCCAATGAAGAATTAGAGGAATTTATTTCTGGTGATAGAAATTCATTTCTCGCTATAATGTGGTTCGGATTCCACAATAAGCTGTAGGTCCAGTTGCTAGGTAATCAATTGGTTCTTAGCCACGCAAAATAAGTCTAATCCTTCGGACCAGCCCTAGGAGAGCTGTCATTCAGCTCAGTGGTCTGGTTAAACTAAGGTATACTGTACTTGACTTAACTTGACAAAAAGGGGTGAGGACGTACTTGGAATTTGAACATTTCTGTAATTTTTAAATGTCGATGTGACTAAGGAATTTTTTACATTTTTATTGTTATTTTTCAACCATGTACTCTGGTTAGAGGATGTTATTAGCAGCTACAATTTAACTGTTTCTTTATAATGGTTCCCATTTAGTGTATAATTAAACGTAGGAAATTTCCTGAAGGATATATCCTGGATTAAGAGAAATTCTTTTAATATATAAATGGCTTTTTTGTTTCAAGGTTTTTCGTTACATGAAAACCAGAAAAATTAGCGGAGTTTGTCCGTCTTCAGTCATTAAGTTCATTGCTTTCACTCCACTTTACGTTTCAGCTTCATATGTCTCTACCAATTTCAACGTCTCTTAAACTGAACACGCAACTCGTTTTTGCCATGAGTTGCTGTAAAAATTGTTACTTTTATTGTGACTTTTATGGATTTTTTTCATGACGCTCAAAGACAGGGATTTAATTGCTTAGAAATTTTCTCCTACCGATGAGTTTTTGTTCTTGTTAGAATCAAGGCATATTATCTGTATTTGCTATTTCTAGTGTAGACTAGAATTTTCAGAAAATTGCTCTTCGTTCATGTAACGTTTAATGGTATTTTTTCTTACAAGTGGGCGTCATGGCACTGAATATCAAGTTGTAAGAAAAAACAACTAAGGTGAATTATCCACGAAGACTACATGCAAAAGGACAATCACTCGTTACTTGGGTTCGTGCCACTTTCTTATTCACTGAAGACAGCAATAACCCAGCTTCTTCCTACAGGGAATGTTTCGTGATGCAAAGGGAACAGTTAGACGAAGTACATTTTATAGCTTCGAGACAAAAAAGAATAAAGCCAAGAAACCAGCTTCAATCTGCTCTATTGTATCCTGTTTGCTTAACCCCTACGCAGAATCTTTCCTCAAATCCACTTCTTTCTGTGCTTCAGAATTTCACTCAGGTCGCCTTTTGCTCAAATCCTCCATATGCAGATTATTCTGTACCCATATTCTGCATCATATACATTCCAGTTAAAGTTTGGATAGACCTACATCCATTTTAGGTGGAAAGCGTATCAAGCTGCTGCAGTTACATGTTTCTACTCTCAGCAGTTTATTGAAGCCATACATAGTTCTAAGTATTTTGGGCGTGAAAATAATTAGCGAAACACTTGAATTGTAAAGTTCTTAGTCTGGCAGAAGTGTAACTTACTATGTTTTGGTCTTTTCTCCTTCTATATCCATTTTACCTGCCTATTTTCTCCTTCAACGCGGGACGAAATTCCTTTGCAAATAGTTCCCATATCAAAGTAAAATTATTGTTGATACACCAAGTATTGGTGATATACTTGCATACATACATACATACATACATAATATATATATATGTGTATATATATATACACACACACATATATATATATGGTATACTGGGAGCTGTACCCAATAAAGTAGCTTCTCAAAAAAAGATACATGTGGTGGTAATTTTCTGTTTAATAATAGTAGCTGCAAACACCCAAAAGAGCAGAGAATTTCGTCGTTTGCAAATGAAAGAGCTTAAGAATGAAATAAGCTAAGCAAAAATGCATACATACATACATACTTACATACACATACATCCATAAATACATAATTATATAATAGTTTTTGGTTCTCAGCAAGTCTTTTTAAACTGTGTAAGCATCATAGTCTCTCATTCCTTGAATGACAGAGAGAGAGAGAGCGAGAGAGAGAGAGAGAGAGAGAGAGAGAATAATTATTTAATTCCCAGGTCGTATTGGATATACTCTTTCTCTTTGTTCCTGTAATGTTCTTCTTTTTAGTGTCCTTATCTATCAAAGGCTGTTTTGATCATTTCAGAGGTTTGGACTACGAAAAGTACAGAATATAGAAACTGCAGCCTCTGTCCACCTCTGTGATTAATCATTTAAGATTAATAGAAATTCTGTTTCCATTTGGATTTTAGTTCAAGAGGACCTTGTATTCCATTTATGCAGACTGTGTTGCTGTTTTCTTCCCATTGCATTCAGGTAGGAAAAAGGTAAAAAAGTCTTGGAATATGCATATTGAATTGTTTTTTATCCCACTGTAGTCTCTTCTGAAGTGATAGTTATGTGGCAGCTTCTTGTCCTGAATACTTAAAACTCTTCAGATGCCAAGCTTTATATACAGACCTATTTTCCCCTCTTAAATACGCCTATCTCTTAGTGATGAATAAGGTTCTTTACATTAACTAATGTATCTGTTGCGTTTATCTTGGTTGGTAATAATTGCATTCATGTACATTAACCTTCATTCGGGATCGTCGGAAATTGTCCCGAGTAACCACACACAGGCAGAGAGCGAGACCATTTCAGGTTTACTTTATTTCTGAGCGTCCATCACCTTGTGCTTGCATTATTTGTGAGCTGAGCAATTTATATAGCCATTACGGCGAACATAAATCAGGGAATTTGCATTCTATTTATTATATCCTTCCCTATGAAATAACGTGGTAATATTGGGCGTTATTGATATTCGATGAATACGACTCACACAAGGCATTTGTTATTGGCTGCTGCTGTTTGCTTCTTCTGTCTAAATTTGTGTGCCTGTGTTTCAGTGTACTTTTGTACCCCTCTCTCTCTCTCTCTCTCTCTCTCTCTCTCTCTCTCTCTCTCTCTCTCTCACACACACAAGTACAAGCCACTACAAGTCACAAATATTGTTAACAAACGTTTGTTGCTATGTAATTGCATAGTACGAAGATCACAAGCGTAGATTTTTCGATTTTATTTGAATTCTATTCGGTGGCATAAGCTTCTCAAATTCATATCAACTTCGCATGACAGTGTATTTTAGAAATTGTATGTATACTAAGGTTATACTTCTTTTAGGCTAAAGTTAATAACCTTATAAATGTCAGGTGATTAATACATTTCACAGAAATACTCTGTGTGAGCGACCCCCCGAAAAATATTTGAAAGATATCTGACACGTAACATTTATAATGCGTTGCATATCTGGCCCCCTCTTGGTGAATCTCCTTTTATTTCAACAGCAATGGTTCCTAAGTATTGAACTAAATGACGTAAAATTCAAGTAGTTATGTATACTCAGATACTGAAATACTTGATCGCACCCAAACATTCGTACATACATGTATCATAGAAGAAAATTTCCTATAAAAAAGCAACGTTCTTGTGGCTCTGTGATTAGTTGTCACAAACTTTTGCATAGCATACGTGATATAATATGAGAAAGATGCAGATTCTTAGAAGTGATCAAAAGGTGAAAGGCTGGCGGTTTCGTGGGGAAAGGATGGAGGACGACAGTTTTGTGTAGATGTGGATAATTTGGAAGT
>NC_089748.1:78954149-78956649 GCF_040412425.1 Macrobrachium rosenbergii
ATGTAATAGTTAAACCCATAAAATTCAGTCAAAAGTACATTACCGGGATTTGAGCAACACTGGTGTCCAAGCCATTAAGTTTGAAAACAGGCTAAAACACCGGTAGACTAAAAGTGGAATTCGAGTCAGTCGTGAACGAGGGACTTTATGCCGTATTACAGTTGGGTTTGGTGCTAAAATGGCATCAGACTGTACATGAGATGGTTTCTAAATGGTACTGGTAACAGACTGAGTCTATGTAACAAGGCTACTGGAGATCTGGTATTAAGATGCAATTGTAGACTAATTTTCATTTTTGCAAATGAGAAAAAAGTTGAGAATAGGCAATTATTTGTGGCTATTATTTGTTGAACTTTTAGACTAAATGTATATGAAAAATTTATACGGTGCTTTAGTCATATCATGTATAAGTGTAAATTAAGAGAAAATATTCCGCATGATTTGTTTTGGAAGTCCGGCAAACATTACAGGGCATGTTTTCAGATATTCTAATGAGCATTCTCCTCCCGGTGCTATATTTTAAACCCAAATTCCTTCACAAGAATAAAATTAACTTGATCAAAATAAACAGCTCAATGATATAATTAGATTTTATGATTAAAACTTTAATAAAATACCAAAATCCCAGTCCACAATATGATAAAAATACTAAACAAAGGTACAGTAGAACGGAAAAAGATAAGCGATTGACTGTAATCTTTGGAAAACACAGACTTAGTATTACGGAGTACCGGGTGAAAAAAATGCCCATTGCTCAAATATAAATGTTACTCGTATGTCTGAAAGTGCAGAAAACAATTTTAGCATTTTCCATCCATTTAAGAATAAGAATAAAATCACTTCAATAGCAGACTGATCAAATAGTCGAATTCATGAAGTAATCACTGGGGGTAAAGAGAAAAAGAAACAGACACACAGAATCTCCAATGTTATTATCTAAAGAGACGTTACGTGATGGGAGTCTGACTAAGGGTGTCAACTTTAAATCTACAACCACAGTCACCAATTTAACAATTTGTGGGCTAAATAGGGCGTTTCAAGTCGAACCGCGTGGCTGAACACTTTGGATGCTTATCTGTACGTCCTGCCTACCGGATATTACTCATCTCAAACTATCCTGACTCCAAAAACAATGAAAACGGCCGTTGGTATTCTCAAGTTCGCATCCTTGACAGAGCAAACTTCTTCGTGGAGCATCACTCTGCTGCGTTGTATACATACATTATATATACTGTATATATATGTATATATATATATATATATATATATATATATATATATATATATATATATATATATATATATATATATATATATATAAGATATATATAAAAAAGAGAGAGAGAGATATACTAAAGAAAGAATGCTTTTTTGAAGAAAGTTATGTTTATGAAGCAAATGAATAGAATTCACCAACACGCAAATACTATCTATATACTGTATATATATATATATACATATATATATATATATATATATATATATATATATATATATATATATATATATATATATATATATATATATACAGTACATATACATACATACTTACATATATATATGTACTGTATATATATACATATATATATACACTATATAGGTAGTATTTGTGTGTTGGTGAATTCATATTCATTTGCTTCATAGGCCTTCGTAACTTTCTTCCCCAAAAAGCTTTTTTTAGTATATGCATTCTCTATTCGGAGGACGTGGCTTCCACGAAGGAAGCAGAAGAAGAACCAAGAGTGTTAAACACCCTCTGGAGCTAACCCCCTCTGACAAGAGGGAATGTTGAAAGCCAAAAAAACCTGTATACTCTCATACATAAAGCGCCACACTGTATGCAAGATATAGGTGAATGGCGCAGTGTAAGTGCACAGGTTTCACTTCTTACTCATGAGTCATCTGTATTGTCGTTTAAGGCGGCTACTGTTGTGAAGTTTCTGTGAAGGAGGTCCATTTTTTTATTCAGTATATAAAGTATACACAGGCAACGACCATTATGTTTATATATATATATATATATATATATATATATATATATATATATATATATATATATATATATATATATATATATATATATATATATATACATATAATGTCTTTATATCTACGTATCAGCATTTTCGACAATGAACCATTTCCCTGCATAGCGGTATAGTGGATGAATCTCTTTTGATGTCTTCGTTAGTATTAGCCACTTTGTACATATAGATTCCATTCTCCCGCCAACCACAAGACCGATTTCTAATAAGAAAGGCTACTAGGCCTTTACTACATAATTCGAGGACTGTGCTGGGCTATTTTCATCTATTCATCCTCTCCCCTGCCAAGGAGAGAGAGAGAGAGAGAGTTATCATAGATCTTTTATTATAAAGATTATCTGTAATTGGAAAATACAACATCCCTATTATATAGAATGAAGGAACCCAACATGCAATATCCCTAAATTAAGGTATATTATGCTCAATACCAGTGTTGACACATTGAATGGCCGCCT
>NC_089748.1:78959149-78966649 GCF_040412425.1 Macrobrachium rosenbergii
ATAAAAGCTACAAACGTCCTTTAATATCCATATTCACTCTACCTCGGAGTAATATATTTTCATATATGTTATAAGGGGATTTTTAGTTGATAATAAGTCCACCGTCCCGTGGGGTCGAACCAGCGACGGACGAGGAATCAGGACTACAGTGACACACTAACCAGTACGATATACATAATCAGGACTACAGTGACACACCAACCAGTCGGCCGACTGCTAGTGTGTCACTATAGTCCTGATTCTTCGTCCGTCGCTGGTTATAATGGGCCGGTGGACTTATTATCAACTAAAAATTCCCCTTCGGTAACATATATATGAAAATATATTACTTCTAGGTAGAGTGAATTGAATATTAAAGGACGTTTGTAGCTTTTGATTATATATATATATATATATATATATATATATATATATATATATATATATATATATATATATATATATATATTATATATATATATATATATATATAATTTATATATATATATATATATATATATTATAAATTAAAGAACTCGCTAGCAAATTGCTTCCTCCTTTGTTTTGTTTTCATTTTACTGTCTGCCGATCGATATTTCGCACAGTCAGAATACAAGGGATTAAAACCGATTGTAGGCCACTCCCTTTAAGTAGGTAATCCCTTTTCGAGGCAAAAGTGAATCTGTCTGGCTGTTTCTTTTCAGACCAGCTGAACATGACTCAACTCCCTATGTGTTGGACGTTCCCCCTGCCCCATAGGAGGAGATAAAAGCGAAACCCAAACCAAGGTGCGCTCTCAGATGCGCGCTGGACGAGAGGAGGTGAAGTAGTCCCCAAACCACCGCCATGCCCTGGCCCAACGATGCCCTTGGCTCCTAACCACGTGGCCTTTCAAAGTATACTTTTCCTCTGTGCACTCCGGCCACCAACCACGTGTTCCCTTGGATGCTGGCCTGACCGATGACCCAATCCATTTGCTTGCTGTAGCATGAAGTTCCCATCGCCTTGCCCTTTACGGAAGCCCCTGCATCTTGCCACGTGGAAGAAAACTCGCACTCGGGAATCGCAAGTCATCCACGGACCACCCTTCTGCACTGGAACCAAATCTGCCTTACGGTAACATGCTCTGTAAAGACATCCATTCAGTCACGCTTTTCCTCGAACATTTATTTAATTTGAGTGCCAGTAATCACCGAATCTCTTGTCAAATGTCCGTGCTCCTTGAGTGTTGGCAGTGCTAAGCCATTATTAATTCATCCGAAGCCCCTTGGCACCCTCAGTGCAGCTTGAATTCATTATTCTTTTGTCTGTTTCATTACTGGTGTATAATGTGCATATCTCTCATTTCAGAGGGACCCTATATCGTGGAATCCTCTTGGACTGTGTCTGGAATCCCCCCCAGTTTCATTCATCCCATTAGGAATCCCCTTCAGGATCAATAATCTACTTGCATTCTCTTTCCCGTACTAATGTTATTTATGTAAATACACTCCTGTAAGTTTGCCCACGTGTTTACGTAATACTTTCCTTCAGTAGTAAAGAGCCTTACGCTCATATGAAATTCCCCCTTTTTCCCCTTTTTTTGTTTCCCTGGACCCACGAAGTCGGAAATCACAAGGCTAAATTATCTGAAATTGTTGCTACCTGTCTCACAGAGAATATTTCAAAAACATAAATATATATATATATATATATATATATATATATATATATATATATATATATATATATATATATATATATATATATATAAAATTTTCCTTGTGAACAAGGTTTTGTAAAACCGAAACGCGAAGATGAAATTTATTTAGGGCTATGGGACCCATCTTTCCTCCTAAGAAGATAACTGATTGGAATTTTAAAGGGATGCAGTACAAGAACGTTCTTTATAACAGCAAGGCTAAAACAAAATGACCGTCATAGTCTCAACAGCTAAACAAAGCTACATTCAGGTGATCTGCTTACATTGTTGACCAATTACCCTTACCTGTTACAATGTATTTTATCATGTTATTAAAAATTCGAACCTAAATTTGTTTGGATAAATGTTGAGATTCTTGATGTTTTGAATTAAGATAACTTCAGCAAGTTTTTGTCTGTGTGTATCGGGCAGTGTTAACAATTTGTCAATATTCTTTTTTCTCTTGCGGTATTTATGGATTCTTATATTCATTCGAGTTTCTGGATAGCAAAGATGTCACATAGAAGTATAGATTTTTTTTAGAACTTGTTTTATGGTAGATGATGCAACCGGTTACCTATTAATATTGCTACCCGGCAATAATTTACAAACACAATGCATCAGACTGTATTAAACAATAATACCTGTAACATGGTGTATAACGACTCAAACACAAACACTGCTCTAGTATGCGAACATCCAGCCAGCCTTAAGAAATGAGTCATCGTATCAGTTGGTATATGTCTCACACTTCTGTTGAATTTCATAGTAGTTTAAACAAATTTTTGCCACTCAGGTTTCGTATTAGCTTTAAAACTTGCAGTTTCTCTTATGATTTGAAAGGTAAAATTGTGTGTTTAACAGAATATTCGTATAATTTTATATGATTTTTTCTCGTTAAAGCGAGAGATTCGAATGATCTCTCTCTCTCTCTCTCTCTCTCTCTCTCTCTCTCTCTCTCTCTCGGCGTAATTAAAACTTTAGCCGCAAATTTCTTTGTAGCGTTGGTCTTTGAATCCAGTCTTAATGAACTTCACTGCTCATTCGCCCGGAATAGCCACTTACTCGTAGCTTTTGAACAAAACAGGATTTCTTTAGATCTATTTAGATCTGTTTGTGCGTATTTCAGTGATTATCTCCTGAGCCTTTCTTTTCAAACATTACTTAATTTGATCTGATATGACAGAGAACATTCGTCACAGCTATTGATCTCTCTACTGGTATGCTCAAGCACGTTCATCTTTTACATTTCTGAACACTAGTTTACTTTGCTGTCTTCATCCAGTTCTTCAAACGCCACTCAATAGGGGAAGCTGTTTTTTTACCATCCTGTTATCAGCATTAAGTCATTTATTTCATTACTAGTAGTAACCCAAGTTTCTTCATTTTTTCCGTCAGCACCATAATGGA
Source organism: Macrobrachium rosenbergii (assembly GCF_040412425.1). Classification (NCBI taxonomy): domain Eukaryota; kingdom Metazoa; phylum Arthropoda; class Malacostraca; order Decapoda; family Palaemonidae; genus Macrobrachium; species Macrobrachium rosenbergii. Next base: position 78,962,220 of record NC_089748.1, read on the forward strand.
TTTCACACATTCACCACTGGATGATAGCTGAAAAAATACAGTAAGACTCCATGAATCTAAATGACTGATTAGAGACATAAAGAGTTCAGAAACAGTCCTCATATGCATGTGTATATATACAGTATATATATATATATATATATATATATATATATATATATATATATATATATATATATATATATATATATATATATAAATATATATTATTTTCTGATGTTTCTTGACACAATACTTTTGTAAAATGCTACACTTGTACTCAAAAACAGATAAATTACCAAGTGGAAGAGATTACAGTACCAAAATTAATAAGATTAGTTTCTTGGCGTTAATGTAAGTTGATACAGGTCATTCACTTCATTATAATAAGCAAAAAACAAAGTAAAAGAAGGGCGTGGGGGAGGAGCACACTGATGTTGCCTGTATGTGTAAACAACCTCTTTTAATGACTATGCCTATGCTACGAGCTGTAGCCAGCAGAGACACTCCATATTTTATCCTCTGCAGAAGAATCAGGTTCAGGGTTGTTACCCAACATTAGCAGTATAGATTAGGTCTCGAAAAGCATCATGGAAAACATTAGTGTCTAAAATTAACGAAAATCCTATTCTAATAGTCTTCTTATTCACAGCAACAAGAGTAACGTTTTATGAATGCTATCCCCAACTTATGCGTGTTATTCCATTAGAAGTATATGCAATAATTGGTACCTGTTACTTGAATCTCTGCCGGAGCAATCAAGGAGACGATTTCTAATTTGTTTAAACTCAAGCTCTGAGCTTTGGATTTCTTGATAATGATTAAAATGGGTCCACCATTCAGCCTAATTAGTAAGGTTATATGTTTAGGTTGCTAGTTCCACTAACCACAAGGGCATCTCATTATTTTTCATTTTGGTCATCAGCGTCAACGGTTTTAACATAAACACAACGACTTGAATATTTAAACGAGGGCTATACCCTGTCTTTTTTTTCCAAAGACATTTTCCAGAAAATATGTATACCACTCATAAGTATTAAAAGTGGTTCTTTTTTTATTAATTTCTTTCAAAATGCCAAAGTGAAGGCTTTTTATTCCTCCGCTGTAATCGCTTTAAATGTAGAACATTTGCCTTCGTCATGGTGCCGTATTTATATTCTCGAAAGTATTAAATTGTTAGAGAGACTCTCGGCTTATTCAGTTGAACTTTGCAGTAGCGACAACATCTGGACGTTAGGAATTATGGTAATATTTCACTGCTGAGTCATTCTTTCAATTGCGCATTTGAGTTCTTGTAGGAGAATAATTATGGTTTAAAGATCAGAAAATGACGTAGGACTAAATCTAATATGTACTTGTATTTTGTAATTTTTGGACGTATCATACACGAATCAGTATTGCATCCCTTTAACACTGGGAATTGTAACTTTAATTCTGAGACAGTGCACACTCAATAACGCACTAATCACTGTTCGTACTCTTCTTTCGTTTTTGCTCACTGATTAATTTATAAATTTTAGGTTTTTCGGTATTGGCCTTAAATTCGGAGACAAGAACAATATTGAACAACGCGTTTCATACATACATACGTGCATGAATATATATATATATATATATATATATATATATATATATATATATATATATATATATATATATATATATATATATATAATATATATATATATATATATATATACAGTATATATATATATAATATATATATATATATATATATATATATATATCTATATGTGTGTGTGTGTGTGTGTGTATGTATTTCTGTTAGTCAACCACATATTTAAATATCGTTACTATGACCTCCAGTAAAGAGGTGTTAGCTATGCTTTATGGTGAGTGTGAGAATCTAAAAGAAATGATTTCATTGGATTATTTCAAGAATACTCTTCAAGCATGCAAATACTGTCATATCATTTAAACTCGGCCCCTTATGTCTCTCTCTCTCTCTCTCTCTCTCTCTCTCTCTCTCTCTCTCTCTCTCTCTCTCTGTGTCTTATACATTTATGTGAGATTGACATCGGTGGTGCGAAAATTTTAATTTTTGTAAATGAAAAGTTCCACTTCCTCGTTCCTCTGATTTTAATATACATTTTTTAGCCTAATTCTGTATTTTAAACATTTTAGACAAATGCATTTGGAAACTAAAACTAGTTTCCCCATTTCCTTTAGTTGTATTCCTTAAGAAAACTTTAATTTCCTTTTATTGAAAAATTCAAGCTGTACCCTGTTGCAAATTCCCTTCTATATTTCGTTACCTTGAGTATGTTGTTCGCGGAAGTTTAAAGTAGGTGTCAAATTCATAAATCTTATATAAAAACTGTATTATGCATATCATCATCACTGGGCTTTTACCCGTTGCATCCCTCTTATACTCTCCAAAACTCAGCCGTCCAATGACACCTGGCCTGACCCTTTCCAAATCCCTCGCTGCTTCCTAAACTCACGTTTGGCTGAAAATTACATTCTAACTTCCACTCTCATTCTTTACTTTACTTTACTCTTCATCTGATCACATTGGCTCTGTTATTTTCTTCTACTGATTTTTCTCCTACAAATCTTCACCCTCGTGTCTTTCATAACCCAAAATTAAGTGTATTATATTTCTCACTTACACTTATGGAAAATAATAAGACCAACATGTTACCTGTTACAGATGTGGTGGACAATGCCCCATGTTCCTTATTACCTGTACCAAGGAGTCGATATGCCTCATCTTTTCGTTACCTCTGGTCCTTCAATTTTCACAAAATACTATATCCTTTTGGGACATCTGACCAGTCTGTCTTCCCTGTTATATCTCTTTTCCCTTTTTCATTCTTCACATTCCATGGACCTCAGTGTTTTCTTAGCAGAATTCTTATTTTGTCTTTTCACTGGGAGTGCTACTGCTTTGGAGCCGTAAGCCGTAGGCTAGCAGAATTTTATGGTTCTGGGATCATAGCTTAGGTTTTTGTCCTCTCCTTTGTTGAAGCTTTCTCGCCTGTCATCAAGTACTAGTCCTTGTAGGAACTGATGCATAAGTCCTTCCAAGCGTCTGCATTCTGTCTCCTTGAAATACTCAAGTTTCTGAAGTCTGTGTAGTGAAGGAGAAAGTTTTCAAATGTTATTGGGATATCTGAGATCTTGACATTGTCAAACCTAGATTCCACCATTTTTTTCAAAAGTAGATTCTGCAGCCACTTTCCTGGCTCTCATCTTCCTAAAAAAATTCTTCCGCTTATTATTGTATATGGAGGAAACAAGGACATGTGGTATTTGGTATCTATACTAATTGTGTCATGGTATTTATAAAAAGAACGTGTAAGTTACGTAGAATATTTGCCTAACTGTGCTAATCGCATTCGTAGGGCTCTGCATTCTCTGATCACATTTAGTTTCGTATATCATGTGATTAATATCTTGCTAGCCAGCTTTATGCTGTTTTAGATATAATTACTGACTGTTTTGCTAATGTTCATAATGGTATAGAATTATGCAAAGGGGGTATGATGATGTCCAAACAAAAACAAACATAGCTTTGAAATGAAAGCTGAAAAGTGAAAGTTTGTGTATCTTACTTTTGGGATGACTATTTATAATAGCAAATTTTGAATAGGTTTATTAATATCAGGAAATAGTACCCTCTTTTCCGGATATATATACTAATATTTTGTTAATAATAGGATATATATATATATATATATATAATATATATATATATATATATATATATATATATATATATATATATATATATATATATTTTGTTATTTTCTGAGTCCGGTTGGAAAAAAAGTTGACTTTTGAATGTAATTTGCCTCAGGGGCCAACACCTTGATCTCAGAACATAAGCAATAAATGTAATAAATAGTATGACGTGCCTTGAGATTACATGTTTAAAGAAAATAGGAAGGCCACCTTTCAAACCAGTCAATTAGATTATATTACTTCATTTACAGATTTGTAACTAGAAATTAATATGGACAGGCTGGCAGTTCAGCAATCAAGGCACATGCAATGTGCAAATAAAAGGTGTAACTACAGTTAGCAAATAAATAAAAGGTTAACATGAATCTTATAAACTGCTTCAGACTGGCTGATAAAATTATTTTACATTAACACAACAATAACACTGAGGAGCCTAACATGTGGCCCTTATCGACTGTCTCTTGCAGAAGATTCTTGCATGTGGCAAGATGGAAATGAGTCTTTAAGGCAATTGTTTCACAAGGGCAGGTGCAGAATGCAATGAGTCAGATTACAGGATTCTGGAAAAGAATTCCGTGTCAATATTCATTTACACACAGATTTTCTCTCACGTGAAATTAATTATTCACGATGGAGGGAAGTATTGATTAGATTTATTTAGCACATGGTAATGCTATGGTGGGGATGCTCTAATTATTATCACAAAACAAACTTAATTTAGGCTTGGAACAAGTCATGAGGGC
>NC_089748.1:78981649-79031649 GCF_040412425.1 Macrobrachium rosenbergii
TTTACCACTACAGACACAAATTTCATCGCATCATAGTACAGCGTTCCAAGTGAAAACAACGTGACACTGAGGTAGTGTGAGTCTTGATCAAAGTTAGACACGATCGAACTATGTTCGACGGACAAAATCGTTACCATATCACAGGAGAAGCAGGATGACGTCGCAAGCGGTGAAACGATGGAAGCGGATCTGGCAACAAACAGTGGTACCAGATGAAATGTTTACCACCGTTTCGAATCTGCTCACAGGGCATAGACCGGTGGACAATGTTCGAAAGGTGATGTCCGTTGGTAACTCAGGCATTTAATTCAGTGTGGGACGTTTCGATGCTGGGAACACGGACAGTGTCCGGTACACCACTTGGTGCTCGCTTCTGACGTCATCAGCGAGCCTTTTCGCTTTCCAATGGTAGTTGGTAACAATTATATCCGTCGAACATTGTTCGATCGTGTGAACGCACCTTTAGACTCACCACAGCACCGGAACTTGAAGCCTTACCACAAACAACTGAAACATTTGAAGAACATATTTGCAGAGCACACTTACAGGCAGCAATTTAGAGAAGTCTTCTTAACCAAGAATCGCCTGAATTGAACCCTCTTTGTAATTGATAGAGTTAGGATGGCCCATCAAGATACTAGTTCCCTTGGGCTTACCACCTCGTGTATCTCCAGCGCCTCTGGATATTTTCCAATTAAACAAGGGTTGCTGGCAATTCAGCATCCCATGATCTACTTTCCACGCAACTTTCTTGCTCATGGTTCTGCGCTTGCCATGAAGCTGACTCTTGCAGTCCTAACGTTATATTAGTAATGCTGAGTGAAGATGACGAAAACGTTCAAAAATGTTAATCAGCTTTTTTGTCTGAGTAATAATTTCTGTCGTGTGCAAATTCACTTTTTTTAGGAAAGGATTATTAATTTCAATTTTGGAATAAAAAAAAATGCGCTGATTATAGCCTCTGTTTTCAGTCTTTTAAGTTGTGATTGTAAAAGGTTATGAATCATGTTATATATGTGACGTTGAAATGTTCGCTTGAAATGATTGCGGAAGTAATACCCATTTTTTTGTTGAAATGCTTAATTTGTACTTGTCTTGATAGTCAAAAATCACAAAAATGAGTACGAAGGCGATTTTTTCACCGTTTTCTGATCAATATATATCGTTTTCGTATTTTTGGATTCATACAATACAAATGAGTTGTCATAAGCTTTAAATGGCATAGATAAAAACTTAATACTATAAACAGAAGCATATTTGTTCAGAAATGTGATTTTCCATTTATAAGGGTGGCAGTTTTGAATTTGGGATAGTTGAAAGAATGCTAAAGTGGGCTATTTTTAACTTTTGATCAGATGGAATAAAAGTATGAGAAAACGCAATAAAATTGCGCATATGTCTCGGGCGAGGCTCGATGACGTTCCTTCAGACTACAACAGACCACAGGTGTTCTTCGCGAGACTTCTTATACAGTATGTCCTCTTACACAAACCTCTGATGTCAAACGTACTTGGAGGAAGATATGCATTTTTCTCAGATGGCTAATTTATTAACGTATAAACGTTGCTTTTCTTGGAATCGACACAGATCACATAAAGTCAGTTGATATAAACTGAATGGTGGGTTACTCTGACTCTCCTTGTGATTAGGGAATAATCTTTATATAGATTACAGAAACGTTTATATGTGAATTTTCCGTCCTTACAGATGTAAAAGTAAAATCAGTCGCTTTGTGAAGTTACAAAATTACTGTTTTTCTCTTTATATAAGCATTTTCTGTTTCGAACTCGTGTTCATATGAATTACTAAACACTAATTCAACCCCCTTATATTTTTGTTCACATAGACTTGCAGAATAGTCTATATTTACAGATTTCCAAAAACCATTCATACGTAGGCCCTCATTGCTGTGTAATCATAGAACTCGTTTTAGTTATGTAAGAACTGTAAACAGATGTGTGTGCTGGTCCATCTTTAAACCACCCTTCCAAAATTGAACTTCCGGTACATTTCAGGATGCACAACACCAGTTTGACCAAATAAATACCAGTTCGACATAGATGGTAAAGATTTTTTGTTCGATACTGAGTTACATGCTATGCACCTTTGTATCAGTTTTCTTCTAATGCTAGGGAGTACGAATAATTTGTAAATGCCCTAATTACAAAAACTTGGAAACTCTCGATATCATTTTCACTCTGAAGTATTAGACCCATTTTATTAACTCAATGTTAGTATTCTTAATGTGTAGAAAAAAGTGAATGCCAGTGTAAAACTGCAATTCAAATTCGTAAGACCGTTTTATAAAACATACTCTATGCATCGAAATTGTTGTAAATTGATCTCCTATTAGAAAGTAGTTTTTATCTAAGTCTGTTGTATCCCTTTATCTAAGTACCGTACATTAAAACCTGATTAATTGCCAGGAAAGTTCATGAGATAGCACTTTCGTTTCCTGATAGTATCTTCAAACCTGGTAATTATACGAGTCTTCACGATCCGCAGAGAAGAGGTTTTCCCATCATCCATTGCACTTTTTGACAGGAGAAATGCCCCCTCCCCCCCCAAAGCATAGTTACCTCGCCCGCAAGGGGTTTAGCACCGTTAGTTCACCTTACGTGGTGCACTATAAACATTACTAAAAGGTATTTACACCGTCACTTCGGCCCAATGCCGCTCCCATATTTTAGCCTTTTACTTAACCTCCAGTCTTAACCTTTAAGATCCTTGTACTTCATCTAATTTATTTTCTGGATCTGTTTATATTACTGTCAAGTCAGTCCAACTCAATCTGTAGTTGACTTGAAGGCTGAATGGTTGAAGTGTCCCAATGCTTTGGTTTCTAACCTACTATCCATTTCAGGGACCGCGAGTCATCGTTTTTCTCAAATATCTTTCCAACTATTTATTTGATCGAAATGGTACTTTGACACAGTGTACAAGAAACCTCCCCTAATTTTTGGTAATATAGTGCGTTGCCAAATGGTGTTAGTTAAGGCATTTACTCTTGACTCGAAAGGCAAAGTCGCATGAGTCAGCAGGACTACTCTACGCAATCTAACGTCCGCTATCCCCCATAGACAGGAAAGGGGGCGTGAGATGAGGAGGCCAGGAAAATGAGTTGAGGGAGGGATAAGGTGGGGAAGGGAGAGGGAGGGACGGAGTGGGGATAAAGGAAGTTCGAATACATAGTTTGGCGATGCTTGGCAAGACCATGTAAGCCAAGAGTAAACGCAAAACTAAAGCCATTTGACAATGCACTATATTACCAAAAGTTAGCGGGAGGTGTCTTGTACACTGTGTCAAAGTACTATTTCGATCAAATAATTAGTTTGAAAGATATTTGAGAAAAACGATGACTCGCGGTCCCTGAAATGGGTAGTAGATTACTCGTTACTTCGTCCCTGTCAGGAATTCTGGTATCCACGACTCCTGCAGGTCCCGAAGTACATTGTGGTTAGGTTCCGTCTTCTTTACAAAATTAATGTTTAATATGGTAAAATAGGTTAACCAATGACCAAATTTAATAATTAAGAAAGGAGCTAACACGCTTGCACTTGCGCAAACACACATATATATTTACACACACACACACACACACACACACACACACACATATATATATATATATATATATATATATATATATATATATATATATATATATATATATATATATATATTATATATATAATATATATATATATATATATATATATATATATATATATATATATATATATACTGGTCTTAGTTCAAATGTTTACAGTTCATATTTTCACAATTTTAAACTCAACAGTATTGTTACGTTATTGCACAGAGCCTTTTCTCTCTCCTCAGACTGGCTTTCATTTCATAATGAGGTTGAGTTCCTGAGAAAATATTTTCAGAATAACTGCTACCCCAAACTTTTATTTGAGAAATATCTCAAAAAATTCTTGAATAATAAATTTCAGTAAAAATTCCTGCACCTACATTACCTAAACTTGATTTTTATGTTTCTTTGACTTTTACGATTGATGACAAATTTTTAACTACATTAAGGCAGATTTTAAAGAAATACTTTTACTGTCTTAATCCCAAATTCGTTCTAAGGAATCCAAGAACAATCTCTTTATAGATTTAAAGACACTGTACCCAACCTTACGCGTTCTTTGGTGGTTTATAAATATACTTGCCCGAGGTGTAATCTCGGAACTTAGATCGGATCCACCAAAGAATGCTGAAAGTGCGAATCGATTTTCATCGTGGTGTTAGCCATAGAACAGGGTGTACTTTGAGTAAGAAGGAGTTTTCTAGCATAAGGGAACATTCTAAACAGCGTAAATCTTTTATTTCCTATGACGATTTTGTAATCTTAGAGCAAGCTGCCGATGAAACCTCTCTCCATATCCTCGAATCGTTAATCATCAAACAACTGGTTCCATCTTGGAATAGTCAGTCTTCTTTTGCCCCTCTGTTTACAGCTTAAGATGTTTCTTCGTCCTTTTGGTGGCCTTCTTGGTCACTCACTTTTCTTATTCTGAGGCGTTAGGTTGGTTTTAACTCTTATGTTTCGATCTTAATATTTTTATTTTAACAATAATGCTTTTTACTGAGTCTTATATATTGATTTTAATTATTGTTACTTTTGTATTTTAGCCTGATGAGAAGCCATGCTTTGAAACTTTGGCTGGAAATAAAGTTGAAACCTGCATCACCTGTTCTTCCTCCTGTTTGTGCTACGTATCCAAACTTGCTAGAAGTCAACACTTTCCTGATTATATATATATATATATATATATATATATATATATATATATATATATATATATATATATATATATATATATATATATATATATATATATATATACATATATATATATATATATATATTGTACGTATAAATAAATTTATGTACATAATTTAAACTGGATGGTATCTAGCAGAGATATTCATTCAGGAAAAGTTACAAGCTTTCCAGGACCAACTGTCCTCATCGTCTGGTAGCCGTAGAATGTCCAGACACATAGTCCAGCTTTATTTATATGCGTATGGGGAGGGAATTAAAGCCTTTTGTTCCAATTTCTTATGTTGGCTTTTTTAAATCCTTTATTATCATCTATCTCCAGTGAAGCCTTCGCTCTCGTGACCTTGGCCTTTCTCTGCCTGTGGCTTCCTCCAGGAGTGCGTTGTCCACGTGGTCTCAAGTGTTTTTGCATGTCCTCTTTTCCATGGTGTATTTGATTTTCCTGGAGAAGCTGTCCTCAAAACCGCTGCCAGTGTTGCCTGCCATTGTATTATATATGGGTGTATCATGTAAGCTATTAATGAATAAGAGCCTTGCACAGTCATCATTACTAGGCCTAGTTTATTCCTTTTGTCTTTGATACTATCATATAATTACAGAAACCAGCCAACCTGTATTTCACTGGTCGTTTCCGTCGTGAGATGTCCGACGCTTTTCCTTGCATTATTTCTTTCTGTTGAAATCGGACGTCACTGACAAGGAAATCGAGTTCGGGTTGAATTAACTAGAAGCAGTTACCCCGCTGAGTGAAAAAGGGAATACTTGCTTAAGATGGAGAGAGAGGCAGAGCAGAAGAGCCACTTACTTTCTGTAACTACAGAATTTTTGTCTTCGTTATTCCAAGAGAAGCTCACAATTACGCGATGGACGAGTTTATCTCCGTTTTCTTTCCTGACGAATGGCAGTAAGGTAAACTGTAATAAAGGGTGGTACAGTGACGTAAGATCAACTGGTATTCATGCTATGGTGTGGACCACTTACCCAGTTATTTCCATGGAATTTGTAAGGTGACAGTAACCATACACAGGCATTTAGCATTTTACAATTCTGTCGTTATTTAACGTGCGCAACATTTCAGTGAAGTTACAGATATGTCCTGGCAAAATTCATTCACTTAATCTCCGATTTGTTAGTACAGCATATGGCGGAATTTTACTTCAAGTGTTATCAGTTCTATTACGTGTCTGTGTCCTGGAAGTTTTTAGGTGAATCTCCTACCAAGTATGGAAACAACGTAATGTTAGTGTGCTACATGGAAATGGCTCACTTTATATTTGTTTCTATTGACTATAAAGAAATAAAAGTTAGAAACTGCATTTCCCCACAAATTGCTGATATCATACTGCAAATATTACGGCATATCTTTTACTGAAGGTTTTGTTGATACATTTGTTTTAGCTTTCCATTCTTGTCAAGACCTCATGTTAAAAACTTCTTAAATGCTGTTGCTTATTTTTTTTTTTTTTTTTACTCAGAAATTACGCTTACGAAGTGTTGAGCAACAAATGCCAACATGTCAGCTTGACTCTCTCACTGCAGCGTCATTTCTAGCCTTTAGGCACTAGAGACTACAATTATTGAGACTCCTTCCCATTGTTTAAGACCCTGCTCTTATATTTTTAATGCTGTTAGACGACGCAAAATTTACATCAAATTGCAATGACCAATTTTGAATAGCATTATTTGATGGTGCTGCATCATGAGTTAGGAATGAAAGCTAGTTTTGAAAATGGTCCAGTTATGAGTGCAATTTCTCTTTAATATATATATATATATATATATATATATATATATATATATATATATATATATATATATATATATATATATATACATACATACATACATACATACATACATACATATATTTACACATATATATACATATATAAGTATGTATATATATTCATATATATATATATATATATATATATATATATATATATATATATATATATATATATATATATATATATATATATTTTATATAGTATGTGTGTGTACGTATATTTCATTGCACCGACCAATTTTCCTTCTGTAAGTTGTAACTCTACATGTGTTTACTCTGTATGTCTTAAACGTCTTTTAAAAGTCGTTTGTATCGTATTAATACGAAATTACTTTTACCAAAAAAAGTAGCAAAGAGCAGTCATTATTGTTCGTTGTAGTGTGTGGATTAAAACACCACCTTACTTTCGGTGATTGTCTTCATAAATAATTTCCTAAATGGATGCAAAACAATGAGAGATTGAAAAGTGTTTATTGGAACAGATATATATGTAGAAAAATGCTGTTCTCTAAGGTTGTATCATTGTCACCTGAACCAAAATCGAATGGACTGGCTGCATGGCTCATGGTCGGCTCTCGAAGGAAAAGAAAAAACAAGGATTAATTCAAAGATCTGACTAATTCAACGAAGCGAAAAAGCAACATACAGATAAGCTCTGTTCGTCAATATCCCTTCAACTATGATTCGTTCAGAAATTATGTAAGAATCAAGCAGCGGCATTTTGCGTTCAGTTTCCATGAACTTCACATTTCATGTGGCTAATAAATAATATTCTCTTGGTGGTCAATTTTACTTTTGAAAGAGAAGGCGGAACGTTTGGAGAGGTGCATCAAAGGTTGTTGCATGGACCAAACCGCATGTGCTGCTGCGTGCATACTGTTCAAGACGGACCTTGTCCAAGTGATCGATATGACCAGCTGAGCTGCCAAAAAGTAGTTAAGTTGAGCAGAGAGACTTGTCTGTATGTGTCTGTGCTTGCAGACAAAGCATATAATAATCTGGTGATAACTTTCACAACGCAAGGTTGCCCATGGTTTGAACAGGAAACGTTCATCAAAAATAGAGGTCGATAAAAAAAGTGTTAATGGAGTTACCATTCTTATTTTCTTTCTTTGCTTTAACGATTTTCACTTTCATTCCTGTAGTCAATATGAGATTTATAATGCAGGATAGAATATACAAGTGCATATTTTAAGGAATTTATGAACTTTTTTTTACTGAATTGTTTGTTGGTAAATATCACAGTACTGCTTGTAAAGTACCAAAGTAATATTAGTTCTCTTAGTGTAAGAAAGCATTTATTAATTAAGTTTTAAAATTACCGTTGATATGAAATTCTTTCTAAGAGTGGTGCGAAATACAGTAATTCATATTGCAAATGAATTATTGTACTTCGCACTACCTTTAGAAAGAAATTCGTTATATATATATATATATATATATATATATATATATATATATATATATATATATATATATATATATATATATATATATATGTGTGTGTGTGTGTGTGTGTGTGTGTGTGTGTGTATATGTAGAATCTACTGGTCACTTTTTTACCAGGTACATATGTAATAGTAATAATACAATGCCCTCTTAACTTCTCGAATTCTTCGCGTTGGATATGATTTGTAAAAAAAGCGCGAAGAATTCGAGAAGTTAAGAAGGCATTGTGGCTATTAAAATTACATATATATGTATGTGTATGTATGTATGAATGCATGCTTGCATGCATGTATGTATGTATGTATGTATGTATTTCTCACTAGAAACCTCGAAAATCCGAAACCAGAAATGAATGAAGAAACGATCATCCGGTTGTCATTACGCATTTCTTGGCAGTCCAGTAGAAAGTGTTAGGGTCAACTCTCCCACGCTGGCTGTGTAAAGTTAATTTTTAGTTCATTTCAGATTTCAAGGGTTTCAACAGGAAACCTAACTACAGTTATCAGAAACTCGAGGGGTTAAGATTTCATTTTATATATGTGTTATGTATGTATATACATACATACATACATACATACATACATATATATACATAATATATATATACATATATATATATATATATCAATTTCTAAATCACCACGGGACCGAACCCCGGCCTTCTGAGTGAAAGTCCAGGGCATTAGCAATTCGGGCACAAAGGTCATAAAAGGAGTTGGAACCTAAGTACTTACGTACCCAAGGTATTTCCCGGACAGGCGACTAAGGCGTAACATACCTTTATGCCGGAGTTGCTAGTGCCCCGGACTCTCACTCGGAAGACCGGGGTTCGGTCCCGTGGTGAGTTAGAAATTTATTTCTGTGAAGCTCGTTTCCATGTGTTCCTTCCATATATGTGTGTGTGTGTACATACATGTGTAAGTTAAGTTGGAATGTTAATTCTAAATTAAATCAAGAGTGTTGAAGCTATTTAGATGAACTTATTACCATATGTAACAAAGTAATGATAGTCGGAATAAGAAATATGGAGATACGTAGAATAGCGTTAGGAAGTTTTAGCGTAGGTGATAAGGATGAATCCGAATATTTTGAAATGGTTCGATCACGTGGAGAGAATGGGCTATGACAGGTAGGTGAAAATTTAATAAGTCTACAATTTAGAATTATGAAGGCTAATGAGGAAAGGAAATCCTAGGATTTTGATAGGTGTGATGAAAGGAAGCACCTGAGTGTGTACAAGATGAGGGGAAAGGGCGCAGTTTGTGTAAGGAGTCTCAAAAGCGATTCTGTTGCAGTGTATGAAGCGCCTAAAATTGTGGAAATTTCTACTGCTCAGGGCCCCATAAATGATGCATCAGTTGAACTGGGAATGTGGCAGTGATCGCTTGTGTTGTACACACACACACACACACACACACACACACACACACATATATATATATATATATATATATATATATATATATATATATATATATATATATATATATATATATATATATATATATTCATATATATATATATATATATATATATATATATATATATATATATATATATGCATATATAAATATATGTATATAGAATATGTGTATGTGTGTGAGAGAGAGGTTTTTTGTGCATGAGCGTGTGTGGACCAGAGGCTCTTGAGTTTAATCCCTGGGTAGGGATGGAGCGACATTGGCACGTTTCATAAAAACCTTCGGTGTCTTTCTTGACGTAATATGAATAATAAAACAGGACGTTAAAGCGTATTTAGATTTGTAAGTTTTCTTGCATGTTTTGAACACTTGCCCAGGGATGTAGAGCAAGAACTTGAAGACTGTCGCGCTCTTCAACGGCATTAATTCGTTGATTCACACTTCCTTTATTCCCTGAGCTTCTGTTTGCCATCTTAATGATCCTTTTTATGCTTACATCCTCAGCATACCTGTTTGGAAGAAGCGTTTTCTTGTTACATTTTACGAGTCGCACCTGCTTGGTGTATGTCGCGGACGCCTTTGACTTCGGAAATCATTGCTCCTTTTTGCTGTTTCGCTTGCAGTTGTTTGGCTTAACCAGCAAACTGAATCTCTCATTGCCTGATAGGTTATTATCACCTAAGTCCCGGTACTGGCGAACCGGTTTGAAGACTCCTGAAATCTCATTAGAAGGGAACGAGGAAAAGCTGAGGCGACGCTTCATGAAGATCATTCTTGGAAAAGCTACACTTAACTTTCCGGTCTTTGTGGGAGATCGATACGAAAGTATACAACAAGAGGATAAAGTGGCAAATAATGCAACACCTGGAGCTGTTCATTATAAAATTTATGTTAGTTATAGATCCTCATAAAGGTCGTAGTTAGCGTAGCCAGAATAATCGTACGGCGACATTTTAAAAATTATTTTGTCGTCATGAACGTCGCGCCCCATATGAAACGCTATTTGCATGCACAATATTTCAGCATTGCACGTATCTCAGATTTCAAACATAATGACCTACATATTAATATATCATTTGGCTTTAAATAAAAAAAAAATTCCTGGCTGGAAGTAGAACTTCAGGTTTTCTGCATGCATCTGAAGTAGTCTTTTATTCCATTATTTTACGAAGTTAGGGAAAACTTCATTCTAGGGAACTGGCTTTTTATTTAGAGGAGTGCAAGCAAAAGTATTTCTGTCTTCTGCAGATTCCCTCCGTAACTAGTGGGTTTCATTACTTTTCTGTCTCCAGCATTACTGTACATTGTACATGAAGAAGGAACACATTCAACATTTTATTGCATTCCACTTGTTACGTGATTCCTGTGTACAGAACATAGTTTTGGCATGCTATTTCCTATTCAGAATAAACAATGCTACATTTCCCGAGTAATATCTCTCATAAAGACATCTTTCCAAAAGGTGAAAGTGGGCGTTAGAATGATTTGCAAAATTGATAATTTCGCTATACAAACATGACTTAAAATTCGGAAATTTATGGTGTTGTAGGAACTCCAGACTTCCACATTTTGAATACGCGTATTGAATATTAAGCAAATATAAACATAAATTTTTTTTAAATATTATATATATATACATATATATATATGTATATATATATATATATATATATATATATATATATATATATATATATATATATATATATATATATATATATATATATATATATAATATATATATATATATATATATATATATATATATATATATACATATATATATATATATATATATATATATATATATATATATATATATATATATATATATATATATATATATATGCATACACATTCATGCAAGTATATATTTACAATTCATTTACTTTCTGGACAATGTACTATTTAGAAAACTAAGGCCGGAGACTATTTTTTTCGTATACAATGGATATAAAGTTAAGAATGTGCCTTGGTCGTTGTCTAAATGTATGTCAATGTAGCTTCCGTTTTGTGACTGAAGAATGACACAGTTATTGTAAATGATGATAAGTAAACCCGATTTGATATTTCCTTGGTAAGAATTACAATTGTAATAATTATAACTACAGAAAGATACTCAAATCATGTTCGTAAATGCCTGAACATTAATAAACTAACTTTATTATAGGAACCGAGACTAGTTCAATATTTATTTTCCAGCTTCACTTTTGTCTGTTAGAGGAACAAAGCATTAACATGATTTTAAAAAGTTTGCGTTTCCAAATAGCCATTACCAAATAATTAAAGAATTAAAATAAGAATGCCATTAGTCTTCACAGACTCGCACCCAGACAAGCGATTAAGACCACATGCCCTTCGAAAGAATGATAAGATCTCCACATGATTAGTTGGAAGATTAAAAAGTGAACAGGTTAGGCCAAACAGCCCTCCTCTGTTAGTGATATGTTGCAACTAATATATAATTCTGTACTTATCATAAAGGAATCGCAGCAAATGATAACCTGAAATTCCGATTGATGGGTATGATCAAAATATACGCGACGTGTCTTGACTGTATAATGAACGAGAGGGTCATATCTGCACTAGACTAGACCGGCTGGAAAGGACAGGATAGCACTGGAGGGAAGGTGGCATAGATGGTGTTAATAAATAGTTTTTAAAGGTTTCGTGGCAGATAAATTAGTAATGGGCAAAAAGCTGAGGATCATACAAGCGGCTAAAATATGTTTGTTGTTCTGTAGATATGATCGATTAATCGATAGAAGTCTTGACGTCATGTTCATGAATCATGCATAGATGTTACGTTAATTTTAACGTAAACAGATATTTGCGAGGTATAATCGATAAACGCTGTGATTCAATTATTCAAAATTTGTTCTCCAAACAGTGGAAAAAAAAGTTAAGAGAATACTTCATCCTATAGTCTGTTTTTTTTTTTTATCAAAGGGTACTTTTTCGTTAGATGCTTGCTTCCCAGTTTCCTTGCCTTAAGACTTGTTATAAACTGATAGCAGAGAAGGGCTGATAGCAGATTCTGCTGCTATTTGTTTCTCAATTCTTACACCATAATTATGTCATCTCTTTACTACACAGGTTTAGAGTTCATATGTACCGTATATTAGTCCTTTACTTTTCTTAATACCTGCGAGGCACTCATACATATAGACATATTTAATTTCATAAATGTCTCTGTTTTATTGCGGTAGCCATGATAGGAACAGAGTTTTTTGCCAAGTAAAATGAGACATTTTAACGCCACTGATATATTCTAATAAATCCTTGGAATTATGATGTAAAGATGAAAGATTTTTAGGTGACTAGATATTTTCAGTCAGTAAGGAATGAATTTCTAGTATATATATATCCACTAAGTTGGCTTACTTAGTGAGTGACAAGTCTTATTGATTTCTTTGTTCATTTATTTACAGCTAGTGTACTGAAATATACAGTGAAAGAAAATCACTATAGCGCATTGAACTTGTCACTGGAGACTCCGTAGACTTTCCCAGTTGTTATTCGTGACTGGTTTCGTGTTTTTCCTTTTTCTTTTAATACTAACTTAGTGAATGCCTCTAATTTTCTGTGAGCCTAGACGAAGTTCCGAATTCATATTTAATTTCGATCATCATTATGGTAGGCCATACACTACACACTTTTTCTGAAAAATTTCTTATGCATTAAAACAGACACTGCTTCCCCAGACATACCATACAAATTTGTTTTGTTAATGCTTCCTGCAATTCGATCTCATATGCACGAGTGTGATGTTTTGTGAGCAAGATATTCATCGTCATTATTATTGTTGTTGTCTGTCATCTTCGTAAAGCTTTATCGCTTTAGTTTTTTTTTAATATACTTATTTCTTTTTCTTTTATTTATTGTTTATTTTGTCCCCGCTTGTCGAACCGCAAGATGAAAACTGGCACCACAAAACAAAGGACATTGACAACGCACGACCTCTGTGACCTTATCATTATTTCAAATATCAGGCAAAGCGCTTTGCCAGAGAGATTAGCTAATATATGCACATCCATTTCATTCCACCAAGGCCGCTTTTACGAGCAGAATGCCTTCCTATAAGTATGATTGCCTAAAAAGAAGGAAAAGAATAAGAGAAAATGAAAGGGCTTATGCTTAAAATAGGCTTGAGTACTACTGGACTTTATGTATGGGACAGCAACATCAAACCATCCCATGTTGAAATCTCTTCCTTTTCTGAAATTTTTGCAGTTTTTATTTTTTTCAATCTTCACCCCACGGTTGATGGCTGAGGTAATAATTATCCGGAAAATAAAATTAATTGTGTTAAGTTCAACATGAGAACTCGTGCGAAATATGCCTATGTGATTTTCAAATTACAGTTAACAGTAATCGAGATAATTATTCGTATAAAAATGCTCTTGACCATCGCAGAAAAAATAGTGACGGAAAGAAGGGAATAGAAAATTCACTTTTCTTTACAGTGGACATTAGGTTCACGCAAGCATTAGAAATTTCCATCGCCCCGAGGAGATGAGCAAAAAATTCGTACTGCCATTGATGTTCCGGAAATTAGGTAGAAAAAATTAAATTTTAATTTTCGTAGTGGTTGACTTTATGACCCAATCACAAAACGTGTCAGCGAAGTGCCTATTCAGATCGAGATTTGGGGACAAAGACTGGTAATTCGATTATATCAACAAAAAGAGCCCTACTTTGTTACGGAATCTGGTTTTAGAACCTGGTTTCCTGTTGACATGGTCCTTGCTCTTTTCCAGAACTCTTGGCGGAACGTTATTGGGCGCGAGCGCGTTCAGGCTCTGTTTTCATGGGACCTTCTTTTGCATCAAAATTTATTTAACATATGTCAACACTGATATTGTCAGTATCATTATATGGCCATTATGACTGGAATGTATTAAGTTATGAATATTGTTTTTGCTTTTGCTGATTTATCGGTACATAAATTTTGCATAGCCCATATCGTAAAAATTCTCTCTCTCTCTCTCTCTCTCTCTCTCTCTCTCTCTCTCTCTCTCTCTCTCTCTCTCTCTCTCTCTCGGTGCAACAACCTGACTCAAAATAAAGATCCAGTAGAACAGAAAAAAAAAAGATGAATGAGAAAAACTTGGCATTAATTCCGAGTGTTAAGCATCATTACCGCGAGGCTTTTTGTCGCTAATTCCGTCATGCATCTGACCTGTTCTCTTCTAGAAGCAATAACCAGTTTTTCTATTTTTATTTTTTATTTTTTTCCTCCTCCCTGGAAGCATATATTCCCCCGGAGTAATTTAGTTTCCTGTGCATAATGGGTGGTTGATTGATCCGCCGGAGATAAGGAGAAATGCCACTTGAAAATCGACTTCGGTTTTTTATTCTTTTTTTTATTAATGTTTGTTCGTGACGACTTTGAAAAGGGACTTGCGCTCTTTCAGTTATTTGGGATCGTTGGCAGCATTTTATTTATGAAAATATTCATTATGAATGTGATTTTTGTTATGATAGTTTTATAGTTGATTCTCATTATGTTATGTATGCCCCATGTACTCCTCCCTTCATTCATAGTGATGAGTAAGAATTAACTGTGACAGTTGCTTGAAGTTTTTCTTATTTAATAACGGGAACTGTTGATTTCACCGAATTAAACTCCGTGGTAGAATACATCTCCGATTGATAAAAATCGTGAATAATATACCATTAGTCTTACGCCCTATATATGTTAGGCATTACTTCGTTTTATGTGCAGTTATACATCAGTGGTTTATAGATAGCGTACTCTTAGTTTATTCCGCTCACCATGTTGTGAAAAAAACGCTAAGCCTGTAAGCGGACACAAGATTAGCAAGTGGTTGTACCCCCGACATTTCTTTAATGCGTTTACATTAGATCTCACATACACTTATTTCTGATGTAAAGCAATATCCACTCCTACACATCTGACCACTTTTTCAATCTGTCTCACCCAGTCTAGGAGCCCACACCCTAACCAGCCGTCTCACCCAAACCAAAAATAACAAGATTAATTATTGTGGAAGATCATTTTTAAAAAGATTCAAATTAAATATTAACATGGAAATCCCGACCCCTCTGGACATCTTCGGCATCGGAACATTTTATCAGAAAGAGAGGGCAGAAGGTGATGCGGACTGGCTGCAGGAGGAAATTTCTTTACAAAAAAAAAACAACTTGTTTTACCGGTGGTTAATGAGCGAGTGCTTGGCAACCATTTCGATTTCCAATATGATAAACACAGGCAAAAGCAGTAAGCAACGTTTGTTGGGGCCAATCAAGAGACGGAGTAGTGGTAATGCTGTTATTCACTGCAGGTAACAGCAGCTCTGCTACTATTACTCTGGGAAGGTCTTATAATCATCCTTGGCGTTGCCAAAGACTGATGCTTTTGTTTACTGCTTCCTGTCTAGAATGCACCCGTCACCGTGGAGGGTAGTGACTGCTCACGAGACCAGTCAAGGTGCAAAAGTATGCACTCTGAATTATAATTGGTCAATCACTTTGGTAAGCCATTCTTCAGAAAACATTGAGAGTGCTTAAATCTTAATCACTTTGCTTCGTTATTAAGAAGAGATGTTAAATTGATATCTTTGTCTGCTTCCTCACCTAGCGGTATCGAGATGAATTGCGCAATTTGAAAATCAAAACGCGGCTTAAGCATCCGTATTCTTTCACAGAAGAACAATTGATTTATGGAAACGCGCAATATTTGACTTGTCCAGAAAATTGTACATAAATGAACTATTATTTCTATCTTAAAACTGCCGAGTAACTTCGTAGAGAGATATAGTCTCATGGATATTCTTTAGCTGAAGAACACAAGGATTTCATTTTTCAATATCCTGAATTTGCGGGAATGCTCTTTCACAGAGCCACAGTGTTTTCATTGGGCTGCCTACTGTTTCCGGTGTTATCTCTGCTCACTAAAATCAAGGTGTTAATAAACAGCAAAATTATCGATCTTGTTTCCATTTGGAATCGTATCATAGAAACCTCGAATAAAATGTTTGTACATTAAGATTGGGAGTGTGAAATGTGCTGTATTTCTCTCTCATTTTTTATTCCTCATCGGAACCACTTAGTCTGTGATGTAGAACTTACCGGGATTGGACAGTTGGCATTTATGGTTTCGCTTTCATTTTGTCCTGTCGAAATTTTTCCATAATAAGCAACTCATTCCAAAACAATTTTTCAGATTTCTAAAATCCTCTCTGAAAAGATGAATTCTTCATTTTGAGGCGATCTCAACTACAGCGGTTGACTTTTACACGCCGCTGACTACACCTGATGCTATACTTTTAGAGATACAATCCATAGAAATTGGCGCTTAAGAATTGAATAGATCAATTTTAATGGCTGCGTTTATCACAAATGTTCCTTCTTTCATCTCTCTTCGCCTTGTATCATTTGTTATTCCCTTTTTTTTTGTAGGGGTGGGTGGGCGGGAGAACTAACATGTAAAGTTTAATACAATGTTTTTTTCCCTAAACCCCTTTATTTGTAGAGTGTTTCCAAAGATTTGACATGTTCTTTCACCAACATTGCAGACTACGCTAAACAAAAGGAAAAGCCATTACTGGAAGGAAAATGAAATAAAAGGAAAAATAATTTCAGTAACTTTTACTTCGGTGGTGCAAACGTGTAAAAAAATGTTCTGTTGCAGCTACATAAATGCAATACGAAACCCTAATAATAAATATCTTATATACATAATTCTGCATAAATATTTGAGCCACAACAATAAGTACCAGAAGCCAAATAGATATTTAACTGAGAGAGAGAGAGAGAGAGAGAGAGAGAGAGAGAGAGAGAGAGAGAGAGAAGTTAGGATAAAAACGCTACAGGAAACTAAAGAATGAGATAAAGTATCGCAGAAAAACGAAGAGCAATTGACGAAAATGAAACAGCGAGGCAAAACGTTTTTAAGACTTGAAAGATCAAGATACATGAATCAGATGTAACCGGATTCAGATAAAGTACTGAACATCTATTTTGTTATTACATTTACAAAAGCACTTGCGAGGAACCTCCGTGCTTTGCGATATATAACATGAATAAATTTACATTCTTTTCAGTAGTGACTATATCCCTATAGAATAAAAACATGCATTTAGCATAACTGAATCCAAAATTACACCTAAAATATTTTTATGTTATTCACATATGTCATTTCTATTTTAGAAAATATATATATATTTATATCAGGAGAAAAGTTTCACTTATATTACACTTCAACATTAACCTTAGAATACTTTCGTAAATGTCAATATGTAACCAAAAGATACAGAATGAGAAAGAAATGAGTAAAGAGAATAAGGATGAATTTCTTGTTGGTAAGCATGGCATTATGGTTCTTAGAGAGATCAAGAAATAACCAGCTTTCTCGACCATTTCGTTGTGTTCCGTGAGTTTTGAGCTGAACATAAAAAAGTAAAAGAAACAAAAAAAACTCAGTACGTCATCTCATATATTAATTAAAACAATCAAATTAAAACCATCTCTACTTCTCTACCACAAAAATGTAGTGATACAAAATTCGTAAAAACACACAACAAAAAATATTTATAACAACTTCCTTAAACAATAAAAATTTCATTTGTTTGATGCTTTGGCTCAGTTCCTTAACCACGAGATTTTCTGCATTTGGCCGAAAGTACCGTACTGTATATGTCAATATCACCGCCTTTCAGTTTTCAGTTATTCTTCTTACAATACGATAGACTTCTAGTAATTTGAAACCACAGGGTTTGCTACACTTTTTTGAACATATCATTTGAAAATTGTCCTCTTCTCTATAACCCCATTTTTTTCTTTTTTTCTTTTTTAGTAAGAGTCACTGTCAAAACTGTCAAAAATGAGGAAAATATCCCATTGAGGTTTAATCAATGCCAAAAAAAATTGTAACATTAGAGCTCGAATGTCTATTAAAAAAATTACGAGCCCAAGGTTTTTATTCCCCTTTTATTATGAAAAGTGGCATTGACCAGTTCTCACCATCATACGAAAACGTTAATCTTTCAAAGACTGACGTATTTTCTTAGCACCCTTTCTATGAAAAAAATCGGGAGAAGTCACAGACTCAGACAACTATGTCCGTTTGCGTGTTAGAATTGCGTATCGGGGCCTTCATTCGGAAACCTTGATTTTCTTTCTTGTCATTTAACGAGTTCCAGACCTCCTGTTGACAACTTCGATTGCTATGAACGCAGTCAAAGAGTAAAAGAAACGCAATCACGCGCCAGGGACTTACTTTCAGCAGGACCAGGATTAGCAACGACGATAGTCGTACAGATAAGCCTGCCTAACCCGTGGTCACCGACTGCCTGACTAGATTTCTCTAGAACGGCAGCTGCTATTTGTCGGTTCTGCATTCCGATTATGTAAATATCGGTATGGGGAAAATAAATGTTAAAAAAATAAAAATAGAGCCTACATAACTGAAGCCTCTCTTATCGGCCATGTCAAATGTGATGAAGGCAGCGCTTGTGGCTTGAGCCAGGCGCTGTGCCACGAGATGTCGCAATTGATCGTTCTTTCTCGTTCATATCTTGTTTTTCACCTGATCGACTGTGTGATTACGACTTGACTAGAATACTTATTCTGTCACGAGAACCTGTATTTTTTCCTTTAAACAATGAACAAGCATAAACAAGATAAAGAAATTCTGCGAATGAACTGGTAACTAACAACTAAAATATACCCGGCAAAGAAACATCATAGTTATGTATATAGTTATAATCTTATTTACAGTCAGTGCATGCGTCAATGACTTAACATGAAATAAACAATGAAAACATCTGATAATCTTATGTACAGGAATATTTTTTGTGAATGCACGTATTATGTGTATACAGTACAGGTAATATATATATAAGGTAAATATAGGTTCTTATGTTTGTATCATGGGAGACGATTAATGAATACAGAAAGTTTTATCTTTCTTTTTTTATACTGAAAGACGTAAAATACTTGACTGAGGTCAAGATTGCACTTACAAGCTTTTTTTCTAAAATTTGTAAAGATGTGTTTACATCGTGAAATAAGGTAAGCCCTCATAGAAGCCCCCTTCAGAGGTGTTTTCAGATGAATGTCAACTTTGAGAAACTTAACATCGAAAGTCAGGAGTGGCAACGTTTGATGCCGACCGTTTCTATAAATTAAAGGCTATTACCGGGCTCAAGAGTTTATCCAGGCGTTCATTATTTCGAAGTCGGCCAAAACGTTCGATGGGGTGTTGGACGTTATTCCAACATTATTCCAAGTGCTGGAAGCCGATCCCGCCGACTCGTAACCGAGATCGGCCAATGATTCCAGTTCCACTTTGAGGTCAGAGGTCATTGGAATCAGCTCGGTGACGCCAATGTTATCCAGATCATCCAGCGTTGCCGGATGGGCCTCAGGTGCCTCCACCTTAATAGCAGGTGGAGGCGCAGTTTGTTGGTGTCGCTGGTGCTGATGCTGTTGGTGCTGCCGTTGGTGTTCCTGGTGGTGTTGGTGACGCTGATGATGTTGCTGGTGTTGGTGTTGGTGTTGGTGTTGGCGATGCTGAGTATTCGAGGTGTTGAAGAATGAAGTTTGGTTGCTGACCGGAGAGTAAAGACATGAGTGTTGTTGGTGGTATTCAAGTTCGTGCTGGTGATGCTGCTGCTGCTGCTGCTGCTGTTGCTGCTGCTGCTGTTGCTGCTGCAACACCAGCTGTTCGGAATACTCTTGTTCTTGTTTCATATATCTGGCACTGTCGATGGGTTTCAGGTAACTGTGCGGTAGTTTGTGCTCTTGGTAGTATCCAGGCTGGTACGGATGTTGTCTCTGCGGCAAGCTGTAACTACAGCTACTAGACATATGGTTCGGAGGAGGTGGATGAGAAGGGACGACGCTGTGGTACGGGTAGGGGGAGGAGGACGTCACACTCGAATTCGTATGGAGAAGACCCTCGCTCCGTTTGTTATATTTCTGCGGCGGTGTTGTTGCCGCAGTGTTATAGCCCGCCATGTTGGTGGTCCTGTTGAAATTGTGATCGTCGAAGTTGAAGGCGCTCTCGGGCGAATCTGGGAGGTCGGAGGTTGTAGGACTAGTAGGGACTCTAGGAGGTGAAGTTGGGGTCAGAGGCAAAGACCAGCCGACTTGGTCTTCGGCTGACTGGGGGTCCAACTGGGTCTTTCCAACATTGGCGTCTTTGCTCGATTTGATGTTGTTGGCAAATTCTTTGCAGATGTTATTCATCTGGTGGACTTTAGCCACCTTGCCACCATTTCTTTCACAAACGCCTTTCAAAGGATCTTTCGATTTCTTGCGCGGTCGGTACTTATAGTCAGGGTATTCCCGCATGTGGAGCTTCTTCAGGCGCTCTGCTTCATCCCTGTAAGGACGTCGTTGTTCCTCCGTCAGAAGCTTCCAGCGCCGACCAAGTTGTTTGGAGATTTCAGCGTTGTGCGTATCTGGCGCGAACTTGACGATCTCCCGTCGCTCCATTTGCGACCAGACCATGAAGGCGTTCATAGGCCGCTTGATATGATTCGGCGGGTGTTTCTTCGTCTGAAAAGAAAGAAAACAGAGTTAGTGACACACACCGAGGAATAATGTTACGATAGATTGTAATAAAATACCGAAAGAAAATTTCACAAGCTAAAGATCAGTTTTCTTTGAAACACCGATATTGAAAGCTTCATCAAAGCTGAATGTAGCTTATCAGAACAGCTTGATAGTCATCGTTAATCGCAACTTCATTTACTATACATTTAAAATTATGGAAGGTTTTGTAACTATGAGTTTATTAGTGAACAAAAAGCAATAATATTATGTTACAGGTGATTTTAAGGCCACACAAAATAGAATGAATCAACTAGATGGTCACAATGTAGACAGATTCATTATTGTGTTAACACATTCATGAACAGGGAGTTTTTTTTTTTCTATTGAAAATAACCATCTATGACTATCATATCTATGTAATGGTGTACAATATCGTGTAACGAAAATAACACAAATTAAATATATAACATTTTACACTCACGTTCTACAAATCGGTACCGATAAGATAACAAACATGTGGATGTGTACGGAGGAGCATCGGCATTGTGTGTTCAATGTTTTGCACAGCAAAATAACTTTACATAGATCATCTTAAAAAGTAATCTAATTTTCAAACACTTTACATGCTACAAGCCGGCAACTGCATGTTTTGTAAAAGTAAATATACACTTTTCTCTTCAAGGAACTAGAGCCTGCAGGATTCTCTTCATCTAAGTGGCAATGACTTATTTTTTACAGCAGTGCGTTATTTCCTCCGCGGGTAATTCTAAAAACTAGTTTACGAAAGGCCAACGATAAATAGTTTCTTCCCTCTAGGTATCGTTACAAAGTTATTGGCATCCGCTCAAAACCTAACGCTAAAAACCCGGTGAAGTCAGAGATGTTTAGAACCTCGCGGTTCTGTCATAAGTACAGTCAACACCTGGCAAGTATTGCAGTCCGTGTTTACACTCAAAAGTATTCGTAAAGAAATAAATACCCACCAAGTTAGCTGCGTAAACCTTTACATAGCCAGTAGGCCGCTTGAATTTGGGGTTTTCATGCCTTACCGGACATAGGCCCAAAACATTTAGGGAGTAATAGAACACCTGGCAATCAAGACCTGCGGAGACTTTTGTCACGTACTGTTTGTCGGTTTTGGTAAACCCATTTGAATCTCGCGTTTGTTCCTCATCGGCAACGCGGGGAAGTGTTGTCCTCGGTAGCTGCAAAAGATTATGCCGAGCTCTGACTTTGTTTGTAAGTAATAGAAAGTATTAATTCTGATAAACGCGTGGTGACGGGCAAGCGTATATCTTTGTTATAATCTTTTTTTATACTGAATAGTGTCTGCTGTAATTTGTTGTTGCTAGGTTTCACAAAGCAAACGCATGAATGTACAAATTCAAATTATACCAATAATGCAAAGGTCATCACTTCCTCGACATCGAAGTTCAAAACTGGTATTATGGGTTAGAGAATATCACAACCATCCAGTGAGTTACGGAGAACAAGCAGTGTCCCTGAAATATGAATGACGAAAGTTCGCCCCATTCTCGGGGAATGTTGTTCCGTGCTCTCAAATATGAATTTTCATGTGCACCAGTTTACATGGCAAATGTGCTATGTAGCCAAAAGACGCCGGATTGCATTTGTGTTTTCATGGATTTAATGGTCAGTCATTTTATTTGTTATTGAAGGTGCTTATCAAATACTAAGGAAACAAGGGAAATAAATCGTCCATGGCAATCTGAAGTCATTAAAAATGCATATCGTCGTCGTCGTCGTCATCGTTTTTGCCAGTGTTATCATGCTCACAATCTTCATCTTCATCCAAAAGCAGACCAGCACTTTTGGTCGTCGTTTTTCACCTACGTTAAATATTAATGATTGTTCCCAAAAGCTTCGAAGGCTTTCAATAGACCGCGTTTTTTTTTACTACGTCAGTAGTATTTGATATATTATAGGTATGAGAGCAAATGTCACGCAGACCTGATGTATGAACGTAATTTCGACATCGGAAAAACATTTCCACAAATACAGTCATAGTAAATTTTGCACAACAGGTTAGAGACGTATCGATTAGGTTTTACCTCTGTAAAGTGACAGCATATTACTCTAAAATAAGAGTATATATATATATATATATATATATATATATATATATATATATATATATATATATTATATATATATATATATTATATAACTATATATATATATATATATATATATATATATAACATATATATATATACATACATACACACACATATATACAAGTATATATACTGTATATATATATGTATGTATATATATATATATATATATATATATATAATATATATATATATATATATATATATATATATATAACGATCTACAGTATAATGATTGATATCGCCCAACATTTACATGTCAGAAAAAAGATACCATGTAGGCTAATGTCATTTGGAACCTTCCAGGGTTTACGCTGGCGTTTTTCAAATCAAGAAGCAGAAATTGCACAAGTCAAAACATCGTGGTTGAATTTGTGTATCCTTTAATTATCCGTTATTTACTTATTCACTTATATTCCTGTGACGGAAAACTCTCTTTCATTCAAGTCAAATTATTTATCCACCTATAGGTTGCTTCTGTGCCGTTGAAATCAACGATGGGATTTGAAGAAGCATATTTTTCCTTTTTAAATATCATCGCACTCTCCCAGTTTATAACTGGGTGATCTTTCAGAATATCAAAGGTCAAGAGCGACTATTAAAGTAACAAAACGACTTCGCTTAACCGGACGTTGTCTTGAGATACGTTTACACAAAGCGGCCCCTTTGTCTCGTGACCGGTTACCGGAAATCGTAAGGACACTATTTATTCTACGGGATGTGGACGCCCAGTAACAAAGTGCAGCTTAGTAAGACTTGCTGTAAAAAATTACTATATGGACAATTATATATATATATATATATATATATATATATATATATATATATATATATATATATATATATATATATATATATATAAATTAAGTCATTTTCAAATGTACCAACTCATTACATCGTTTTAACTCTAAGGGGATGTCCGGTTCTTTGGTCAAAGTATACTGCTAACCGATGGTTCTTTCAAGTGTACAGAGGAAAATATAGTTAATTAAAACATTCCTAATATGCAAATTAGTAATGAAATACTTCATCAGACTTACAGGATAAAACAACAAGAAGGTTCTGATTCAATCTTTTTCTACCCATTCAGGATAGCTTGGTGTTGTCACTGAAAATAATGAAGTACTCTCTCTCTCTCTCTCTCTCTCTCTCTCTCTCTCTCTCTCTCTCTCTCTCTCTCTCTCTCTCTCTCTCTCTCTATGCACCAATGTCTTTTCACACATAAGTTCATGCTTACATATTCTGCACAAATCCATAAAAGTTTTCTACAAAAAATTAAAATCCTTCACATATGAGTCTATTAAATTATTGTTTGCGATGTTACTTCATTCAGCTATTAAGTAAACAAAATTTGCGAAACTAGAGTTTACTTAAAAATCAGGCGTTCCATCTCCGCGTAACTCTGTCTACATGTCCTACTACTGTATTCAGAGCTCAGAAAAGCTTTCTTAAGGGTTTATCAAAGATATCTGGATTTATTTTTATGGTTCTTTGGTATTCAAAACTCACAAGTTAGTCATATTAATCGTTGCAAGGAAAGTTATGAAAGCGCTCCTTACTACAGCGGATCTCTGTCTAATTAATATTATGAAAAGACTCTAATGTTTATTTACGTGAAGCGTAGGTACGACCCGCTGCTTTAATTTTTCTTCTGAAGGAAGCTGGAAAGGAAACTCTCTCTCTCTCTCTCTCTCTCTCTCTCTCTCTCTCTCTCTCTCTCTCTCTTAAATGCAACCGGAAAGCAGCTGTCCAGGAAAGCAGGTAGAGAAGCGGCAGGTGTGTCACGGTGGATGAGGGAGAAAACAAGGATGCGTGCATCCTCTGAAAGCCAATCCCAATTCTTGATTCTTGGATTTTTGCACGAGAGAGAGAGAGAAGAGAAAGAAGAAGAAAGAAAAGAAATTCGAAGGATTAAAAAAATTACAATACATATATGGCTCTATGTATGCTTAACTTTCTTCGATATTATGACATTGCACTTATGATAATATACATAGATATATAGGGCGCATGTTACTGTATGTATAATTTCATGTATATATAATATATATATATATATATATATATATATATATATATATATATATATATATATATACACACACATGAATATACACACACATATATGTACATATATAAAACTATACACACAGTAACATGCGCCCTATATATCTATCTATATATTATAATAAGCGCAATGTCATAATATGGAAGAAAGCTAGGCATACGTAGAGCCAGACGGAAAGTCAGATAACAGAGTAACAGGTGGAGAGACAGAGCGCGCGCTGCAACAGAAGCTCTGCAAGAGGCCGGTGAGCTCTTGGCGGTGCTCATCCTTTGACATCTAAGCCCTTTCTCTGCCACTCCGTAGTCTGCCGCCGGACGACCTCCCTACTCCTATCAAACTCAACAGGTGTCATTGGCGATCCCTACATTTACACACCTTCCTTCCGTCTCCACCCCCGGGATTCTCCGTCTCCCTCCCCCATTCCCGCTTTCTGCCTCTCCCGCAACCCCTCACCCCCGGCTCCCATAATCTCTTTAAATATGTTTCCCATAAACTCCCCTACCGACGCCCAACACACTCCCTTCTCGTCCTATTTGTAGACTTGCGCGTGTTCATAGTGGACAATTATTTGGGTTGGTCCTGCTGGGTTTTCTCCCTTTTTTGTGGTCACTACAAGGACGAATTTGCGAACGGTTTTGCCGATTTATTTTTTATTTCTTTTTTGGAAATGGCACGGCAAATTATTCATTCCGTCTAGTCGGGACAGTTTGTCTTGGGAGCAGTATTTCAACAGACTTTTTCTCTCTCTCTCTCTCTCTCTCTCTCTCTCTCTCTCTCTCTCTCTCTCTCTCTCTCTCTCAGCATCATTATAATATTTATCAAAAATATTTAGATTTTCTAACATTCAGTGAAAACATTGACAAGAATGAAACGAAGAAATCGACAAATTAGCTTTAGTGATCTAGTCTTTGCGGCAAGTCGTTTTTGGCCAGTTGTAGTTATTGTTTTGATTGGGTAACTTATCACTTTATTTGTTCGACTAAAAGTCTAATATATCAGCAGTTATATATTATTTAACAATAAAGAAAATTGTCATGCCATGTTTTGCAGGTTTTGGCACTTCAGCGACCAGGGTTACCATCTCTACCCGCCAATGGATGAAACAAAAACTTTACTTCACATTCTGTTCATTAGTTCTCTACATATATGTATGTATGTATGTATGTATATATATATATATATATATATATATATATATATATATATATATATATATATATATATATATATATATGTCTGTGTGTGTATGGTTTATGATAAATAAAAAGGATCCTTATCAACAATCAATTTTCATACAATACTCATACCACTTTAATCATTAGCATCTGTATTGATAAATAAACTTCTGGTTTCAGAAGCTTGCATACGATCGCAGTACCAAAGAAAAATGATTATGATCCAGTGAGGAAAAAAGTACATTAAGGAAACATTTGGGCAACTGATGTTGCAGAGGAAAACAACGTTTCTCAAACAACACGGAGAAGATAAAAATAATATTAAACAAAGATACTCAATCGTCTTACGTACGACTATGAATTGTAATCAACGGCGAGGAGAGACAGCAGCCATCCAAGTAATTGATTAGAGACAAGAACACCATTGAAAACATGTCCTCCAACTCGCAGGTATGAAATGCGTAACTCAAGGGTTTCTTTAAACGTCATAATTCGTCCAAGAATCGCGTGAACGTGAAGGGAAAAGAAACGCTTAAGCTTTCGTCAGCACAAAACAATTACAAGTTCTCAAGTATCAAGTATGCGACACTTAATAACCGAGGCAGTCACTGTGAGCTGTACGGAGTAACCAATTAATATCTGAGGGAAACGCTCCAAGTTTTTTTTTGATCTACACGAAGTGTACCATAAGAAAAACTACAGGTCTTGATAAAGAGTACACTAGTGCGTAATTTTTTTTTTTTTCGAAGGCCATTAATAGCAGAGGGAAACGCTCTGAGCCATTCATTCTCCGCGAAAAATACCTCAGGAAAAATACGTTCACAGCAATAACAAGTC
This sequence comes from Macrobrachium rosenbergii, assembly GCF_040412425.1. Taxonomy (NCBI): domain Eukaryota; kingdom Metazoa; phylum Arthropoda; class Malacostraca; order Decapoda; family Palaemonidae; genus Macrobrachium; species Macrobrachium rosenbergii. The sequence continues at coordinate 79,008,845 of NC_089748.1, forward strand.
TTTCTAAGGAGGTTTTTATTCTCTGAACGGAAACATAAGGCTGCAAGAGCTCGACAGAAATACCTACGGCTTTTAAACTCCACTGTAATCCTTCTCCTCAGGTGATTACAGCCAAAACAACGCCTCGGTAATCCCGGGGATTTACCTGTAATACCCTAACAGTAATCTGTACAAATCTGTGAAATCCTTGCCGCAGAGATAATAGTTCAACAAAGGTACTTTGAGGACATCGTTATTAGGTTTTAGCGACGCTGTTGTTTGTCGATCAGATCATTGTTAGGGTGGATGATCTTCCGTTACTGAATGTTAATTGTGTTAAGAGACTTTCTGTTTTATATGAGATTTATGTCGAATTCTCTCTCTCTCTCTCTCTCTCTCTCTCTCTCTCTCTCTCTCTCTCTCTCTCTCTCTCTCTCTCTTTTAACTTTCAACATAGTTACACTGCTAAATGGATATTGTATGAAAATATATGTTATTCTATAGATTTGGGTTTCCATTGTAGCACGGGAGAGAGATTAGTTTGTATTTTATTTGTTAAGGAAAAATTCTTGTTAAAATCAAATATCAAATCAGAGCTTAATTAGTAGTCATTGTTTTTTTTCCGTCACACTTTCGAGAATCAAGAAGTTCAGAGACAAAATTGTTTCAGATGAGATATATGAAACGCAGCTCCGTCCAGCCACCAAACAATTAAGATACCTATCGTTGACAGCTTCATAATATTTGTTTGGAACTGACTTTTGAAGCTTTGTGTCGTGACGTATATTTATAAGATAAAACAAGTGAAATAACGTAGTTGTAAAGTTATGAGGAATATTATCCTAAATTAGGTGAGATAACAATTTATTATATACTTAGTAATTCCCTTCAGGTCTGTTCATCCACGAATCATTTTTAATATGGCCTTTAAATAAAGGGTGGTGGAAAAAAAACAATGACACTAATTAAGCTCTGATGTGATATTTGATTTTAACAAGAGTTTTTCCTTAACAATTAAAAGGCAAACTAATCTCTTTCCCGTGCTAAAATGACGACCCAAATCTACAGAATAACATAATTTCATACGATTTCCATTTAGCAGTGTAACTATGTTGAAAGTTAAAAATGAGAGAGAGAGAGAGAATTAATTTAAAGATAACATTATTCGTTACATGTTAAAATGTAATCATTCCTTTCATATACGCCTTGCCTAATCGGCAAACAAAAATTGAGCCTGTCACGACAATATGTACCGGAAGTATGCTAACAAGTCTAACCGCAGGTGAATCACCCTACGGGAACTCCTCTCCCTATTCCAAAAGTTAGTTTTTCGCAAATTACTGCATCAAAGCAGCTGTTTTAAATTTATCGCCCAGGAAACCTTTACAGTAAATAAGCGATGGGTTCAACTTGATGGAAGAGACTCCTGCAGTGATGTAAGAGATTTTCCGGGTAATTCTATTGCAAGTTGCAGATGAGGCTTGAGTGCGGAAGAATCGAGCGCTTTAAGGCACAGAATATCAAGTCATTTTATTTGTTAATTCACATGGTTTTGGCCTTTAAGTTATGAAAACGGTATGAAAATATCCAACGAACATATACAAAGTGTTATCAGGATTGAACGCAAACTTGACTGATTTAAGCCCTCAGTCGGTTACTTGATTATATCGCCTCAATAGATGAGTTTTCAACCGATTCACTTCCAAATTCTTTTATGTAATTTATCTACATCCCATAATTTCCGACTTTAAAATCACAGATACCCAAAGGAATCATGTATGCATTAAAGGAAACTCATGGATTATATGATTATGTTTATATATATATATATATATATATATATATATATATATATATATATATATATATATATATATATATATATATATATATATATAATTTGTTTTTATTCTATCGGACGTCTTTCCCCTTCGTTGCTATTTGACACGCTTTCGTCGTCATTTCCAGTTTAGAAATCAAAAGAGCCACTTGCTACGCTTTAAGGCGTTCCCTTTTATTAAGAGATGAGAATCATTTCCAAAATATATCAAAATTCTAGTCCACTTTTCGTTTATATATTGTTACCGTGTTCATAAATTAGCATCACAATTCATGCCAAACTCTTATCTCAAAAACCTTCTGCAGAAAGGTTACAATGTCAAATACTTGCGAGAATCACATTTATCATTCAAACTACCAAACTGAATTGTCTCTTCATATGGGCTAATAATAACTGGTGCAATAATGTGTAACACATCTGCCATAAGTCTAATTGTGTGTACAGTTTTACACTCCCTTTTTTGTTATAAATTTAATGTGTGCGTTTGTACATTATTTCTTTAAGCACGCAAGCAAACCTTTGGATTTGATAATTATAGATATATGTGCGTATGTATATATATATATATATATATATATATATATATATATATATATATATATATATATATATATATATATATATATATATATATATATATATATGTAATCAAAAATTTATGTACTTTTGCATTGATTTACATTTCATTAGCAAAGAGTAAAAAAAAAAAATACCTGTATTACATGGTCAAAATGTTGCAAAGGCTATGTCTGTCACTACCAATATTCTAACAAATTATGGTGATATTTATTGGCCATGTGTCGCTCCAGAATACTTAATTAATTCAACTTTTCTACAAATAACCATATTTTTTTATCCTTCGCCAGAATATTAATTCTGAATCCTTTAAAGACAACTTGAACTTATGTTTGACAAATCATGTTCTTCTGATGGTACTTGTGATCGATAACAATAGTTTTGATTTAGTTATAAATAGTTTTCTAAAGCCTCACTTTTGTTATATGTAGTAAATCGTTGTCTAGAAAATAAATAAAAAATTCAGTTATTTCTGGGTAACTTCCCCCACCCCCCTTTTTTTTACTTTAGAAATGAAATTATTACTATGGGTTTCGAACACCTTATAAGTAAAGACACTGCCACTTTGCGTATGCAACACTCTCTGGGAATTTCGAGTGTTTAAAACGAAAATCTATAGGCACTTCCACTATGCATGGATACTCTAAATCAGGCAACTTTATACGAGGTTTTGGAAACCGTTTAATTACAGGATGCGACGTAGAACGCATTCAGAAGAGATCTGAGATTCTTAATATACATCGCGTGTTCTTTTTCCACACCTGGACTCACAGGCGCACCTGAATAAACAGCCGCACCACTCACACGCACATTCATACACGAACGTAAAACGCACAAGCACACGCACACACACACACAAACACCTTAGAATGTCCTTAACGAAGCGTGTCTCGTGTCTTTGCTCACCTGAGTGGCATCCGAGTAAGGCGTGGCCGAGTTCTCATTCACAGCTAAGGAGCCAAAGGGCACTCCCGCCGACAGAGGGTGATCTATCGAAATCTCCTGGAGGTTCTGCGGCAGCATTTTTGCATCCGAGGGAAGCACTTCCCTTCTTTCGGCAAACGCTGTCGATGTCACAGATTACTTCAGTGCTCTACTTTATTTGTTGGCCCGAATGGATGATTTTAATCTCACAGTCCTGGCTTTGTTAAGTTTTCGTTCATTTATTAAGTAGATTTTCTCTTCAGATTATGACAATACGACAAAAGTTCACTTAAACCAATTCTCTCACACTAACTGTGCCAGTATGCAAACTCGCTGTAACTGAATGTTCGGGAAATTTTTCACTTTTATGCAGGTCATTCAATACTTTCCTCTAACCTGTCAGTATCGAGTGTGGTTGTTCGGACCACAAAAGCCAGCAAAATTTCCACTGTTCAGCTTTTCAGTGTGAAATCTTTGATTTTAACAGCCATTGCAAGTATCACAGTTTCAGCTGTCCACCAAAGAGTCATTTCACATTGATCACTTAATCCAATCTTTCAGAAGGCGGTTCCCTTCAACTGTTAACATGGCATGTCAGCACTAATCAGTTCAATAAGTTGAGAACAGAAAGCATCCATAACGTAGAGTGCCGGAGAGTTTAATCCTTCCTCAGCAGAGGTGTCGCACCTTCTGGGGCGAGTATCCTCTCTCACAAAAAGTTCGCACTGGAAATGGAAAGCCCTCAGGTAAGTGACGTCCACTCGCGATCAAGTGACAAGTAGCACTGGCACCTCGAGGAGCGAGGCGAGACCCAAGGTTCCTCCTCCGTCTTCTTCTCGACTCCTTCCCGCGTGAAGGTGTGTGTTACACTGGGCATGAGAAATCAGACCACATGGCTTTTTGAACATCGCTTAACTGGCGACCTTTGCTGGGTGGGTGGAGGCACGAGCACTCCGTCGGGGGAACGAGGGACCGCGCGAGGGAGACTCCTCTCCCCCTGCGGAGGGGAGTGGGGAAGAGGGGCTGAGGTGACCTGCTCATGATTATGTCAGCTTTGCAGCTTTTGCAAGGGAAGAAAAGGAAATTACTTTATTAGCGCTATGAATGCAACGTATAGTTTACTTTAGCTAAAGTTTCACTGGAGATTCGTTTTCTCACCTCTTTATTGTCGAAAGCACCCCGAAATCAGCCGAAGTGCTTTGTTTTCATTTGACATTATTGCAACAACTTGTCAAGGGAAATCTTGTGTACCTTATGTCGTAGTTGGCCGGATGTTTTCATGGCACGGGATGCTATTCAATGAATATCGGGATCGCCTTCTTGCCAACTTATAGAATAAATTGCTGCTGAGACGGGATTCAATAAACCACCAAATCCGGTCGAGAAAGTAACGTGAAATTTCCAAAATCAGGATGAAGCAGCGAAGGAAGAAAAAATCACGCACCGAGACCCTCTCTTGCGGCGACGTGATTGGGCGAGAGGGTGGATGACGTTGGTAGTCGACCAATCAGCGGCCACCTCGGACAACAAGGGCGAGGGAGAGGATGGCATCTTAGTAAGACCACAGGAAAAGGGGTGACGTTCACACTAACTTTCTTTTCCCCCCTTTCTCTCTCTCTCTCTCTCTCTCTCTCTCTCTCTCTCTCTCTCTCTCTCAAAACATTTCTTTTTGGGACTATCTTCGTCTAGCAACTTTATCTGTCTTGGGAAAATTCGCGGTTCTATTCAGAGGTCGAGAGCAATTTACGATTCTTTCTATGGGTCATGTAAATAACGGATTTACTCAGCCTAATCCGAAAATCAGACTTGGGCCCTATTTGTGGCTATTGTAAACTGTAAATTAATTAACAAGATGTCTCCTGCGCCGAAATTACCATAAATCTAACTGATAGAAATGAGACCGGGGATAACAGGATGAAGTAAATATAACGAGAGAGAGAGAGAGAGAGACAGAGAGAGAGAGAGAGAGGAGGGGAAGCTATATGTAATGAAAAAGAGACATGAGAAGGGAAGGACACCGAGGGCGAGGGGTTGAAATCTGTAATAGAATAGTAATGAGAAAATGCAAGATAGGGACCCCAGCATAAAAAGAGATATCTCTCCCGTGTTATAAGGGAATTAAAGCAAAGGATAAAGGATTTACAGAGAAGATGATGATGATGATAAAACGTGGGAGGGTGTCGAGTATTTTCTTTTTCGGATGTTCTTCCCTTTTTCTTTTTATCTCAAGTCCCTAAGTACGAAGATCAGTGTCAAATGGCGCAGATTTATTGGTAGATTCTGTGTCATTTGCTAAAATCAAAGTGCAGCTGACTGCATGCTTCATTATTTACGTCCTTTAATTGTCGGGCGGAGTGATCCTGTAAATGTCTTCAGTTTGGTTTGTTGTAAATGGGGCGGAGGCAGGGAGCGCCGGCGTGTGCCTCTTAGAGGTCTGGGATCCCGGTGGCCACGTGAAGTGGCTGGAGACATGGACACAGACAAACCAGAGACAAGAGTTTTAACAAAAATCTTCGCCTGTTTTATTAGGATCAGTGTTCCTTTCTTTGCTACATTTCTCTTTTCTTCTGGTACTTCTTATTCATTGATTTCACTGTGTTTTTCTGAATCGTATGCTTGTAGTGTTATATATACCTCCCCATTCCCTTCCTCGTGCTTTCTTCCTTCTTTTCAACTAATTCTGTCAAAATCTATGTCTTTGTATTCTACGTCTTTTTCTTCTTCTTGCGTCTGGTATGGTGCTGCGCGTCTTTGCCCGGATTCTGGAAGGGACGGAAGGGGCTGCAAGGACACAGCTTTTATTTGCACGACGTCGCCTTCCACTTATATGGAAATAAGGACGTAAACAAGAAACCGTTACTTTAGAATGAGAAAGCAAAGATGATTGTACAGTAATAGCAGTTTTAATGATGATCATTTTTATTCTAATACTGATGAGTCATCAACATAATTATGCCGCTGTGAAGTTACTCCCGCGATGCTTTACTTCGATGAGAAATTTTGATTTCACGAGGTACCTACCATTTGCTTTTCTCTTAGCGGCTCAAAACCGCATTAGGAAAAATAAGCAAAGACGAGGAAACAACCGTTTATACAAGTGTTTCATACTGTTATCAACATTAGTATAATTATGAATAATTGCTGTCAAACTTAAACCCGGGAATAATAATAGTAATGTTAATAGTGACGATAATTACTCGTATATATGATTAATTATTTAATTATTTACGGTAGTTCTAATCCGTTAATACATTATTGTGAAAATAACAAAAAAAAACAATAAAGTACTGTATTAATGATTACAACAATTGAGTGGATCATTTAAGGGCAGACTGACTTGAAATGAGGACTGGGTGGACAATTAATTCATTCAAGTAACCGGTGAGCTGCACAAGGAGTTTATTCGTGATGAAAGTTTTCCTTATATACGGAAAACTGTATATCTCAGAACATTCAAAAATTAAAACAAAAATTAACCGAAAGCACATAGAAAGATGCAGGGATACTTAATCATATATGGAAATTTTAACAATAAAATAATGTATTTAAAAAAAAAGCCCTGTACTGTAAGACTTATTGCGATGTTGAAGGATCAGTACATAGGAATTAAAGAATGAAAGGGTGAAAACGAAAAACGGAAGTAGAACGCAGAAATTAGAATAAAAGAACGGGGAAGTAGTAATGAAAAAATAAATAAGGCATGTGCTAGTGAACTGTTGGTGAATAGGGCGCGTGCAGTGCTGTTGTAGGCAATTATGACGCGGAGTTGTGACACTGTGTGTATGGTGTCGCAGACCTTCCTCCATTGTGTCATCTGATGCTGCCGTGATGACTTGTCAAAGTAAATTGCATGGTAGCTTCCAACTGTAGTCTCTCTCTCTCTCTCTCTCTCTCTCTCTCTCTCTCTCTCTCTCTCTCTCTCTCCCCGTATTTACTGGTGGGTCAGTGTCCATTGTGCTTTGCTGTTTCAACTTTTTCTCTGTTTTGAATTTTAATAAAAGTGCATGTCATTCAACAAGTTATTGTTTTTTGCTGATTATCTGTAATTTCAGTCTAATTGGTGATAACGGCGTCTTTTTTTTTTTTATTCATATTCCACATAGTTAAAATATAGACAAGTATACTCGTCCCTTCGAAGTTGATTTTTCACCTATTTTAGCTTATATTTACTCATTTGCACATTGGTTTTTCAAGATTGTTATAGTTGCTTCGATGCTTTCATTAGATTCTATTAACGTTTATGATCCTTTAATTACATGTATATTTACGTATGTATCTGCGTATGAATGCGTATGTATAAGGTGTCCGATAGTAAATTCGTGAATTTTAACTCTCTCTCTCTCTCTCACTCTCTCTCTCTCTCTCTCTCTCTCTCTCTCTCTCTCTCTCTCCATATATACAGGTATATATATGTATGTATATATATATATATATATATATATATATATATATATATATATATATATCTATATACAGGGTATATATATATATATATATATATATATATGTGTATGTATGTATGTATGTATATATATATATACTGTATATATAAAAAATATATATATATATATATATATAGTATATATATATATATATATATATGAAGTGTCTGTGCGCGCGTATGGCGAAAACTACCACAAGCAACATTACCTGGTTGATTGAGACTAAGCACTGCCGAAGTATAAATTCAGGTAAAGCTGAGGTTGTTAACAGTAAAGAAAAATTGTGATCAGAACTCGAGCTGTGATATAAAAGAACTTGATTTACTGTCTTAAAAATAATTTTTCCTTCGCGCCCATCTCGTGTTAACAGGTACAGTATTTTTTTTAGTAAACGAAGTCCTTAATTCGCTTAAAGATGCATTTTTATTTATAAATACATTGATTAATTCGTCTTACTTCCTCCCCCCTCCTCTTTAAAATAATCAGTGATAAGGGTCTCCCTTGTGTTTACATGCCCCTAGTTTTTAGTACCCCTCGATACCGGCTACCTTCCCCCATCCGAATACCCTGCTCCTCTTAATGCCAACTCCCGTCTCCCTCCATAATGCTCGATGCCCCTAATCCCCCGCCCCGTTCCCTCCCCACTGCGCCTCATACTCCTGGGCATCCTTTCCCGTCAAGTATCGTGATTGGGTTGGTCGTTCTGGCTAACCCAACCGGCCCCCTTGGCATTGCCTACCCCACCCCACCCCACCCCATCCTCATCCTCCTTCATCTTTTCCTATTCCCAGACTTTTTCTCTTTTTCGTCCATCTTTTCTTTCCGCTCCATTTGTGTTAGCGTTCTTATTCTTCGTAATAAAACTCTTTGTTACTTGTGTCATCTGGGAGCGCTGTTTTATTGTTCGTGGTCTGGTATGTGCTTTTCTCGCTTCTTCGATCCCTTAGAACAAGACATTGGCGGCCCTCGGCTGCTAGTTCTGGTGACTTCTCTTCTACTGATTGCAGAGCTTTTATATCAACATTCCAAGCATATTATGATGTCTCAGACTTGTATCATATTTTGTCTACTTATTTATTGATTTGTGGGTTGTATTTCTCCTCTACTTTATCACGGATATGCGTGTCGATTGTGTGCACATATGCATGTCTTCTCATAAGGGCCGACGTAAGGGGATGGCGCCTAAAGCGTGTTACGTTTGGGTTTCCAGCAGATATCTATTGGAGGAGGTTGCTTGCAACACGTCCTGGCCCGTGGACGTTTACTGGGCTTAGCTTTTTTTCTTGGTGGACACCTATTTATCTGCTGACCACACCAATGTTATTTCACTTCTCAGAGTGTTTGCATATATATATATATATATATATATATATATATATATATATATATATATATATATATATATATTATATAATATATATATATATATATATATATATAATATATATATATATATATGTATATATATATATATATATATATATATATATATATATATATATATATATATACAGTATATTTTATATAGTTGAGTGGGTGCGTGTTTTTATATGTCTGGTTGTTTGAGATACTTTAAGAATTATGTGCGTAAGAGACGTAATTGTGAAAACTTAGGAATATATGAGTTACTTCTGGTGTGGCCGCGAACTTCTCAAATTCACACCCTAATATAACATCTAGCATCGCTATGCTTCTTGGTTTGTACTGATATACTTGTCATCTTTCTGAACTCAAGTTAGTTTGTACTCATTTTCTTGTACATTTCGGTTGCTTAAATAAGTAATTTCACTTTAAAAAAACTTGATACAAATCATAATTTCTTCTGCAAAAAAAAATATCATGTCTTGAATTACCATGGTAATTCGTTAGAAGAAGGAAAAGAAATTTTGAAGTCCATATGAATTTAGTAGCGGTGTTGTTTAGCTACAGTTGGATTATCTCTACGGGGTTTACTTGCCAGAGTTCATAACTGAATCCTCCCCATCAAAAAGAAGAAAAAAAAATGCTTAAATTCGTGAAGTAACCTCATTCCGTTTTTCACAGACAGAAGTCTGTAGGACGAACACCATAATGCCGCTATGTAGACCAGACCCGACTGAGACTCGGAGAAAATAAGGAGGAAAAAAGCGAGAGTTTATCCTTTGTGGAAACGGTATGTTGAGTAGGACTATGCAGCTTCTTATTATTGAAACAAATCATCCAGAATTTCTTTAAAATATGGAATAAAGACTGTATAATTTGGAAAACTGAGAATCAGAGAGATTATATAGAACGAGAAAACATTGCAAAATATATAGAAAGGAATTATATTTAGGAAGAGAGGGAGAGAGAGAATGAGACAATATTGCAAAAAATATCAAGAAAAAATGTATATTATGTAACAGAGAGAGAGAGAGAGAGAGAGAGAGAGAGAGAGAGACAGAAGAGAGACAGAATCAAGTATTGAGAGGAGATTACGATGCAAAACAATCTCGGAACACGTGTAACATACTTAAAGGTAAAGGTAAATATGAAGCATACGTGGTCACATAAATATGCAATAAGATTTACCGTAAGACTGATGACAGCTTGGTGGGTAACTAACCAGAATGAATAAGGATTCCATATTCGTGTCCTGCTGCCACCCTCATGCCAAAGTAGCTAGATGGTGCCGTTTTCCTATAAAAATGTAGAACATGACTATTTACTTCCATCGTGCGACTCATTCTACAGTATATCCCTGCTTAGGGCGGAGCATAATTTGGGGGACTTAAGACTACGTTCTCCACACGCGTGACCGAAGCATATGCTCTTTCGTCTGAGAAAATAATGCTGTTGTATTTTCATAATGAAGAGGTTACGTGAATATGAGAAAATTAGGATAGTTTTACTTGGTTTCAGAACATATGGGTCCTTGAACTTTAGTACGCTAGGCTATTGTTTTTTAAACATCGCTTCTTAGCATATGCTCCAAAGTCAATATTAATAATTCTGCACCATGTTCATAATCAGGCAGAAGCATCGTTCTGAAGAAACAAGACTATGATTTATCCACGAGCAGCACTCGAATCTCACGCTTCCTCCTTCCAGGTAAATGAGATTTCTTATCCAGAATGAGAGGTGCTAAATTTGAAGACGCAAGACTCTTTCGGTACTTTATTCGAATATGTGGCACTTAATTCGCCTTTAATTACCATGGTAAAAAATCGTTTTTATTATTATTAACAAGGAGACCTACAGTCGTTTAATGATAGAAAAGTACAGCTAAGGAATACTTGCACTCCTGACTATCAGAAAGTCACTAATCATTTATATCGTTGCTAAGGAGGAATCACAAGTTACAGAATTTTCATTGGAGCGCTGTATAGTTGTACATTTTCAGGTTTGTGGCCGTAATTACGTTTATCAGCTTCGAATTCATTATATTTTCAGTGATTCAGCATTAAATAGTTATTATAATGGTACCCATATTGACACCAGACTCAATGAAGACTGAGGGAAGCTGAAAAGAAAAGTAGCAGTGTTTAACCTTGATGGAAACGAGACTCTCTCTTCTCAAATTATATCTTCTTAAGAAAATCGTTCGTAGCGTCCTGGCTCGTCTGTCCACTTCAAAAATACCTTACCTGCCGTCCTGAATTTCCCTGGTGTATTTACTACATTGTTTATTGGGGCCTTTATTCTTTTCTTTAATTATCTTTTTGGTGTGAGGTTTTATGCTTTTTTTTTCACAAGGGAGCTATCTATCCTCAAGGAGCCGTATGTCTCTCGCGCAGTCTGACTTTTCTTGTGTCATGAATAATAATAATAATACTAATGATAACTGTAATAATAGTAATAGCTCCTCCAGCTTCCTAATCCATAGCAATAGTTATATTAAACAAGAAATCCTTGGTGGGTTTATGCTTTCTCGTAAATTTACCGTTTTGTTTATCCCATTACACCTGTATCTGTGATTTGTCAGGTTAAAGTACCATTTAGATCATTCTTGAGATATTTGTAAAATTTTACATAATTTTTTGCGAGAAAAAGAAAGTAACTGTGTATGTAATTTTGCATACGTATGTGGAATTAATTCTTTCACAAGACGAGCCTAAGCTTACCACAAAAAAAAAAAAAAATAAGCACCAGCTTTTTATGCATCACGCGCTGCGAACTGAATCAGTATCGTCGTGAATAGGTATGAACAGTTTTCATAGTATGTGAAAAAGAGTAGTAAGTGTTTTCTTAGCAACCTATAAGTTTCAAAGGAATAACTTGTCATGGAATTTGGCGTGAAAATAAAAAAATAACAGCTCTAATTAAATTGGTTAGGCGTTGGGAGTTTATATATATATATATATATATATATATATATATATATATATATATATATATATATATATATATATATATATATTATATGTATATGAATGTATGTATGTATGTACGTATACATACATACATACAGTATATGCATGCTCATCTCTTAACTTATCGTTTTTACTCGGGAAGTTATAAGGTCATTGAAACTGGTAAATTATATATATATATATATATATATATATATATATATATATATATATATATATATATATATATATATATATATATATATATGTATATATATATATATATAATATCTCATTAGAAGAAAGCAACCGTGAAAACACGATGTAGGGATGGCTTATCCCAGCTCAAGTACAATTTATCTAAATTCCACTTGAAACTCCTTTTACGACCATTTTTCACCCCACACATTTGCGTGTTCTTTCTTTGACTTCCCACAGTACTTCGTCCAAAAAACATATTGGATAGTCAAAGAGACAGGACATACTCTTTTGTCAGGCCGCCTTTTACAACAAACTAGTCATATAAAAACATTTTCTAACACTAGCTTTATTTCATCTTAAGAACTCTTAACTCTCTTTTGTCAATTTACTTTCCATGCCATGCATCCCAACAGCCCTCTGCATTACATTTCGATCAGTTCTGTCTTTAGTTTTTTTCCAAATCCATGCAAACTTTTTACAGTCATTTCTTTACCGTCATACTACTCTTGCAACAGTTTTTTTACTAACACCAGAACGGCACATACACACCATCGAAAATCCACGTTATATTTCACCTGTCTGTCTGTTAACTGTTACATTGTAATTGAAGACCGTACCATACACCGCCCCTGAATGCCTAGTACTGTTATGCCTTCAAGATTTTTAGCCACCTTTCATAACCTTTACCATTCTACTACTTATACTAAAAAAATTTTATTCAAATATACCTATTCCTTTGGAACTTTTCCTTCATCCAATACATACCTTACACACCTTGGCTAACCACTCGTCACACTTTCCCCACTATGCCACAGCATCTCTCTTGTAATATCATCAGTTTCTGTGTCTTTCATTTCTTCAATCTTTTATTTGCCGCCCCCACCCACCCCCACATACTCAATAGTCGTTTGAACAAGCATTTGTAGATTGACGCTGATTCCTCCCATTCTTAGATCGTTTTGATCTGCCTCTCCTCTGTCCTCCACAAGGAAAATGCTTAATTGGCACGGCGCTAAGATACTTATGAATAATAGCCGTCTCACTAATATTGCTCCCAGAATATCTTGCTTGCATTTTCCCTAGATTTACAGCATTTATCCTGAATTTGTTCTTGACTGCTGTATTCACCCTCTGGATAATCATCACTTTTGCCGTGCAACTGTACTTTACTTTCCTATTTTCCTTTACTAACCTTCTAATTTCTTCACTTAACCCCATGGTGCTCTCATTCCCTCGTCGATCCCTCTTAGACCCACAAGCACTCCCAGCTGATTCTGTGGCCCCATCCTTGATTTTTTCATACTCCTCATGCACTTGATCCAATAAGGTAGCTTTTAAGCCATCTTCATTTTCATCTATCTTTTTACGAGGGGCGTTCAATAATTAATGTAACATTATTTTTTCTCGGCAATTTTCGTTCTGTAAGCGCCTGTGAATATTTGTGATGGTCTCGTTGTCCGCCAAAAGGAATTCCGGTCACTGCTCTTTGTTTAGAAAGTACCTCATTCATGGACTCTATTTTGATAGCTGATTATAGTCCTGCTGTCTATCGCAAATTCATGAAAATACATGGCATATCGCAGGGATGTTTAAGGATGTCGCAAAAAAATTTCAAATTTTTTGAAAGAAAATTGGCCAAGAAAAAAAATTGCATTAATTATTGAGTGCCCCTCGTATTTGTCAAAGTTAATCATGTCCGTTACATTTGCAGACACGCTCTACCCATTTACACTTGCATTTCAACCAGATAACCACCAGATAGACATCTTAGCTTCTTAGCATTACTTTTATCAATTTGATCTTCCTCCATCTATCCTTTCCTGATATATATTCTAACATACTTTTTCTCGTTATCTCTCCACAAGTATACATTAGATATTCTTTTTTAAACGCCTTCTGTTCATGTTATAAAATCCTTTTCTAAGACATACTGTCGAAACTTTGTGATTCTCATTCATTCCAAAAACTCCAATATACCTAATATGCCATCTCTCTCTTTCTGTATCACCTATCCTTGCATTTATGTCACATAGCAAAACCCCCCTTGCATCTTTTCTACATCCAGCAATTCATAGATTTGACTCATCAAGAGACTTTCTACTCTCATTCTCTGAGGTCCTGGACCACCAGCCCTTATAGTCACGATACTTTCTTCTGCCGTGCCCATTGTTACCCACACAATCCTCAGAAGAAAAAATCGACATACTTTTCCATCCATTCCCACATAATTCTTAAAACTGAAAAACTACCCTTATTCTACCTCTTACTTCTCTCAGCCACTGCAGACACAATCCGGCCTTGTCTTCAGAGTACTGTAAAACCTTACATCTCACCGAGAGGCATGGCATCAGGCTTCTTCTCCTCGTACAATTTTTCTTTTTTGTACCATATACATGCACATTCAAAGGCTAAAGACTTATTACTGTACTTTTCATCTGCCCTTTTTTTTCACCCCGCCCTATGGTAATTTTAACTCCGCACACAGCAGCTAGAGATGCTATTGAACATCATTTTCAGATATTCCGGTCTTTCCTAGATATTGACCCCCAGCGAAGTTCGGGGGTCGTTATCTAGAACTAATATTTCTTTAGGGTCATTATCTTTATGATATTTACAGTCTTTTGTTTATTTTTTTACGGTCATCCCCATCGGGCTTGTACTAAACACGCCGCAAAGGTGGATACATCTCGGGTCAAAACCCTTGGGAGTCACTATCCAGGAAAGACCTAGATATATTTCTGGAGTGAAAATTGACATTACATTGGCCCATCTTTTAAAAGGTATTTTCACTTACACCCAAAACCCCTCCTTTGCTTTAATATTCAGAGTATTGTCATCAGAACCCTGTGTCGCTTCCAATGGCAGTAGTGCTCGAGTAGTGGTGCTTATTGTCTCTACAGTAGCATTCAACTGTAAAATGACTGACCTGGTATTGTTTGTACCCTTAATTGGCCTCGAGCTAGATATTCACATCAGCCAGTTTGGTGTTAGTTCCTCCGGACAAGGCTGCTGCTTTGAGACGTTGGCCGTTAGCATCCAAGACATCTATTTACTTCCGTCGGGGTCGGTGACGGTATCGAATAAACTGACAATAAATACGAATATATATATATATATATATATATATATATATATATATATATATATATATATATATATATATATATATATATATATATATATGTGTGTGTGTATGTATATATATATGTATATTTATATATCACATACAATTGTTCTGTGCATTAGTACTAAAGGACCTCATTCAAACTGGATGGTATTTAATGGATTTTTATTCAAAAGTACAAGCTTTCTTGGACAAACAGTATTATATATATCCGTATGAGCAAACTTGCCTAGTCCGGCTGTATTTATATCTGTGCTGGGTATAATCATATATAGCTCTTCCTGTGTGACCTCCACCCTCTCTTGACCTATCCCTGGTTCCAGATGTCCGTTTTCCATTCTCTTGCGTTTTTCTTCGTTTCCCTTGCTACTGTGGGTATATATTTTTCTATATATGTCTTCAAAGCCGTTTCCCCTGCCATCGTGTTGTTGGCGCAAGTTATGAGGAGCGTTCTCTACAAAGTCTAATGTTTTTGTTGGTGTTCCTGTACAGAAAACTCATATTTTCCCAGTCTATTCTGTGATCATTTTCCCAACAGTGTTTGGCAACTGCCGACGTCTGATTATAATGCCTTATGTTCTGCAGATGTTGTTTGCTTCGCTCTTTACATGATTGCCAGTTTCGCCTTCTTTACCAGTCTAGACACGCTGCCATAAAACCCCCTCTAGTCTCTTCCCTCTACCGACTTTGTTTCCTAACTATTTTATTCTAATGAGAAGACTTCCTGTTGATGGGTGCAATAGAGTTGTGTCCGGAACTGTAAGTTCCTTTTCAATCAAAAATAGTTTTCCTTGCTTTGATATGTGCTCCACTATATATATATATATATATACACATAATATATATATATATATATATATATATATATCCAACCATAGAAGGAGCGTCGAATAATTGCTGCACCTCGTCAGGTTTCAGGTACAAGTAATAAAAACAGTCAAGGAAGACCGTGGTAAGACAAGGTTTTGGCCAAAAATACCTAATAACCTTTTTAAAAATTTTCGTTAAAATGTCATCCACTTTATGTAATCAGTTATCACAGTCTATTTTAATGATACAAGACTTAAATTTCGTTTTACCAGATGTTAGCAAAACATATCTTTCTTAGATTCTGTCCAATTAATACCGTGATTACTGTTATTCATGTATACAAATAATGCATTTGCCATGTTGCCTGCTATTATTTGTTCATATGAATAAAAGTAATCAAGGTAGTAATTGGACAGAATCTAAGGAAATATGTTTTGTAAAGGTATGGTGAACCGCAATGTGATAGAATCCTTTATTAATAAAAAAAAAAAGACTTATAATTCATTAAATATTAGCTTGGGTTTATATAAAGTGGATGAAATTTTAACTAAGGGCATTTCAAAACAAATAGGTTATTAGGGGTATCATCGTTGTCTAGCATTTCTTGATATATATATATATATATATATATATATATATATATATATATATATATATATATATATATATATATATATATTACAATCTTTTTCATTGATACAAGATTCTATCAAATTGCGGTTCACCAGATCTTTACAAAACATATTTCCTTAGATTCTGTCCAATTACTGATGTGATTACTTTTATTCATATGAACAAATAAGAACAGGCAACATGGCAAATACATTATTGTTTTTCTTTTCACTAAGCCTTCTTGTGAACTGTTTTTATTTCCTTGGCGCTTGTGCCTGAACATGATGAGGTTTAGAAATACATGAAAGCGCTTTGTACAAGTCATTTCTTTTCACTCTTCTCCTTCCTGAATGCAAATAGAAACATCACTCGTCCCCAGAGATTTGACGCAATATATACAGTATACATTCAGTATATATATACTATATATATATATATATATATATATATATATATATATATATATATATATATATATATATATACATACATATATATATATATATATATATATATATATATATATATATATATAATTTATATATATATATATATATATATGTGTGTGTGTGTGTGATTATAGATGTATGCCTGCGTGTATATGTATAAATGTATGGATAGTCGTTACTTTTTTAATTTTCCCTTGTACGACGACCTACTTGACTACCATTTTAACGATGTCATCCAGCCCAAGTCTTAAAGATGTACGTTTCAGAACATAATACGTCTGTGAAAAGCAGCATATTTATAAGTGTAGGTTATGATCTACATGACGCTTGTATAGTTATGACTGATTCTCTGTGTGAATATTAACAATCTTGCCTCTGAATTTGCAATAGATGCCGCATTCGTGTGCGAGGGAGGCTTAGCTGTTCCTAGAAACAAGACCTTTTAATTCCGAGAGTAACTTTAGCGTCTGGCTAGCAACGATTCCCAGAGGTGAAATGTGAGCATGACGGATAAATATATATCACCTGACGAGGATTCCATACCGGCAAAGTCATCGTGCTCATAAGCCTTTCTTGTTTATGGTTTTACATTTGCTGTGTACGGCACTTTTGACAGAATTATTGGGATAACTGCAAGAGGCATACGGCTCATCGAATTTACTTGAAAATAAGAATCTCAAGTTGCTGTTACTTAGTTGCTATGCGGTTGAATTGTTTCCTTTTTTTTATTTAAGGATCAGTCGTATGAGCGTCTTCCCAAAGTGTTGGTAATATTGTCCTTTTCGTAAATATTTTATCAAGTCGAAACTTCTGCTTAGGGATCATTGCAAACGTTCCACAGATATGGCCAGAATATTCCGTAGCCTATATTTGAGAGTTCCAGTTTAATTCTGGAACTTTGTTCTCAAATTGATAAGCAAATCAGCTCTCATAATGATAAGTAATTCAGTATGTTGAATAAACTTACAGTATATTGTTGGCAGCAGATGAACGAACTGGGCAGCGTTTGTAAGAAAAGTTGTACTTGTGGAGCTTGACCTATTTTTGTCTTGTCGCCAAAATGGGCTACTTTGAATCAAACGTACAGGCTCGATGCAAAACGCTTCCAGGATGTGATCTAAAGGGAGTCTTTTGAGGCAGTCCTAACGAAAACAATAAAAACTTTGATAACCCTGATCGTAGAACTATTAGGTTCTTCTGAGATGTTACTAGTTTCTCAGAGAGTCGGGAAAGTAAGAGAAGAATAAATATCGTATTAGGCGCGATATGCGCTTGACTTGCCTACGAAGCTACAACACACGCACAGCTATGAAGCGTATGGAGGTATCATTCTTAGAGAGAAGGTATATTCGTCTCTAACTTTGATTTTACCATTGATAAAAAAATGTCAGCGGTAATTCCATATTAGAAAACCAGTGTTGCAACACAAAATAAATCAACGGTAACGGGATGGCAGGAGCAGAAGAGCAGAGGCGATACATAACTTTAAAGAATTAATCATTTTATCCTAACCCTAGGTGACGAAAAGAAATGAAAGAGAACTATAAAAGAGAACTAGGATGTGTGGAGCCTTTCAAAACAGAACTTTTTGGTTTTCACGCAAACTAACATTCCGGGAAGGTAAGCTGAGCGTTTGACATTTATTTATTTAAGGTTATGCTATTTTAGAATAAAAATTAACGGAAAGAAGTCCAGCGCTGTAATCTGATTCTATCTGTTTGCCCATGGTGTCGGCCGTGTATATGTGTGTGTATATATATACATATATACAATATATATATATGTATATACATATATGTATAATATATATATGTGTGTGTATGTATATGTATATATATACTTTGTGTATTTATATATATATATATATATATATATATATATACATATATAATATATATATATATATACATATGTATATATAAATATACATATATATATGTATATATAAATGAGAGAGAGAGAGAGAGAGAGAGAGAGAGAGAGAGAGAGAGAGAGTACAGAATATTTTAGGACCTTAGGAGAACGGTCAGCATTCTGTCTTATTATATGAACATTGAAATGTTTAATACCATTTCTAATTGGGGTATTCACCCTTACACCCGCAAAAGAATCTCAGTCGCGTATGTCTACCATAATGAAATCATATGTGTGAATGTATGAGGTTAGATAATGCTATTTTATATCTTATATCTCCCTGGTTGTTTGTCTCCTTATTATAATGTACCATGCATGTATATCTGTCTGCCCGTCTCTGTGTGTGCGTGTGTGTGTTTAATGAGCAATATTTGTACGTCTTGCAGAATCTTATAACTTGCTCAAGTTTGTAAAGAACTAAGGATTATATTTTTAAGTTAGATTTGGGTAATTAATAGATTGTGATTTTGAAATACGAGTGTACTTTGGGTAAAGCAAATATTTAAGTAGTTATAGAGATCAGAGAAGACTTTGCTCCATTGTCTTCAATTTTAATGAGCTAAATTTCTCTCGCTTTCTCTCGTAAGCCTCTTCTGCTTATGTTTGTGTGAGATTTCAACAATATTACGGGACAGTAGCACTCGTACCGTGCCATAAACCAACAGACTTTTTAAATATTTTTTTATACTACTCTGATTCCTTCTGAATTTTTTCATATATTGACAGTTCTCAAATTTAGTCTTCACTTGTGATAGTAAATTTCATCCCATTCCCGTTAAGAAAAGGAAATCGTGTAAACTTTTGTAAAGTTTTTAACGCTGATATGATAAACCCTACGGGAATACCTCATCTTAATTAAGTATATGATAATTTCTTAACATACATTTTTATATATATATAGTGTATATGTATATGTATATACTGTATATATATATATATATATATATATATATATATATATCATATATATATATATATATATATATATATATATATATATATAATAATATATAATATATATGTATATATATATTATAAATTATGTATAACTGTATATTCAGAAAATTTCAAATTCATTATGTATATATATTCATATTACTTCAAACAGTAATCTTTTCTATAAGACGGGATGGTTTGAGGAAGACAAATTCTTTGAAAACTTGATTATCCGAATTAAAGAACCTTTTAAACGTACAGTCTTTTCTTCCTAATGAATAACATATATAGCATCGATGCTCTGATGTATGTATATGTGTAGATTGAAAATATATATATATATATATATTAAAGAATATATATATTTAAATATCTCATCTACTAAGCCTAATACAATAATAACATATATAGTATATATGTGTGTATGTATATGTGTATATATATATATATATATATATATATATGCGTGTTTGTGTGTGGATATGGGAAGTGTTGCTGCCAACCAGTATAGAACAAGAAGCTGAAGGAGACGTCACGAACTATTTATCCGTTTATTATAAAATCTAACGTTTCGAGGACACAGCCACATTTTCAAAGTTGAAAAATACAATAATGAAATATAAGAACGTTAAAACTGACTCAGAATTAAGAAATTTACAAAGTAAAATATGAAGATTTAACAGACAGCATGTTTAGAAACAGATCGCTACCATTTCAGGAAGATGAACAAGAAATGAGTGACAACGAACAATAAAAAACAAGTAAAAAATGCTCCGAAGTTTCTTCATCGCAATGGACTTTTCTGTACAGCTTGCAATGCTGTATGACACTTTCGATGTGCTGCAGTATGAAACTCTCAGCCACGACCAGGCAGCGCTCAGTTGCTCTCCCGAGATGCGGTCAAGTGAAGATGCGTTGGCAGCTGGCACCTCTTAGTGGTGCCAGGTGCACGATCTATGGGCTAACCTTAACCCTAAATGAAATAAAAACTACTGAGATTAGAGTGCTGCAATTTGGTATGTTTGGTGATTTTTAAGATCTCAGGGCGTACAGAAAAAGTGCGGACAGACAGAAAACTAACAAAGACAGCGGGGTAAACTTAAGACAGGTACAGTGTAGCAGAGGCAGTTTGAATGTTTAAGGTCGGAACAAGCTTCCTAATATGCAACGACTCGGCTATCGCTAAATAATGAGGTGACGGGGCCCTGGAGAGGATTTTAAAATGTTTATATTCGATATCCAGTTTACACTTTTTGGTATGTTCCCGTACATTAGACAATTTCCGGTTAGTCAGCCTGATTCCAGTTCCATAACTAACTCCTCGATGACAATTAGCTCTCACTTTTAGTAGACGACGAGAAGCCCCCACATTTTTCCTCAGCTTACATTTGGGACAATTATACGAACACACGACATTGGAAGTCATTAGGGGCTGAGCTTTTATTTATATCTGAAAAAAGAACCAGTGGTTAACGGGTTCTTGGGCATCGCTCCACTGTTAACTGCCGGAGGTGCCGGTAAATAAGATCATATAGTTCAGCATAAAAAGACTTATTTATCATCGATAAAAAAAAAAGGACTAAAGTAAAAAGTCAATTTGCGTACATTAGGGCCATTAAAAAAAGACCAAATTTACAATTAAGAAAGATATATAATTGTTTAAATAAAAACTTTGGATGGGCAGCAATTTCCAGAAAAATAGTTATAAAGAATTGAGATCTCTTGGTGGAAGCCAAACCAAGTGGAGGATAAGGTATGGGGCCTGTGGAAGAGTACTTAAGGAATTTATTTACAATTAAAATGACAACTGCTGTAAGAATTAGTACCTGAGCCAGTAAACGTACGTTTTCTAAAAACAGAAGTACAAAAGCCCTGCTCATTTCGGAATACCAGTATAACTAGAAATGCCCGTTTATTATTGTTTTCATAGTCTGTCGTAAACTTAATGTTTGGATGTGCTAAATTGGCTCATTCAGGAAGTTGATCAGGTTGCTATTTACTTTGGATTAGTCGATTTTAACGCTTTAACCTTTTTATATTTCATTATTATATTTTTCAGCTTTGAAAATGAGGAAGCCAGCTTTTACAATAGACGAATAAATAGTTCATGATGTCTTCAGCTCCTTGTTCTATAATATATATTGTATATATCTATACAAGTACACATTTTATAGGTTTTTCAAGAGTGTTGATTTAACTCGATAAAACTAATTTGTGGTTTTCTTTAGGTTTCAAACATGATTTGAGAAATATAGCGTGTAGAATATAAGGCCAATTTCGAGTAATTTATATGTAATGACTTTTGAGGTATTTTTCCTACAAGACCAATATATACTGCTCTAATTCTGCAGACGGGTTTGGTCCTCATACGAAATTATACTTTCTTGTCAACACTTAAGAAAACTTTATTTGTTTTAAAGTGAGTCAGACCAATTATCCAATTCGAGTAAAATAAAAAACGAATAAGACGGGTGAAAAAGAAATAGATCTGCCTAAGGTTTTGCTTTAATTTCCACCAGCGAGGAGGACTGTCACAAATACGCCCGTGCGTCAACACACTGTACACACTGTCATCCGCACTTCCTCCTGTGTCCATGGTCTGGGGCACTCGTTCTCTTGGTTGCCCTTTCATTTGCGCTTCTGTTCACTCCTGTCATTACACCCACCCGCGTAAATTGACGTTCATTA